>NC_133159.1:51497500-51620000 GCF_040802235.1 Manis javanica
TTATTTTCATCCTATCAAATCCTAGATAGAGGGCTTATTAACATGTTTTAAGTGTGCTTGAGGCTCCTGGAGTTCAGCAATGCCTTCATATGCTTAGATTCACTTCTACTCCAATTTTCAAACACAAGGTCTCTCAGAAAATGGGTCTAATTTGTAATCCATGTAAACTATGGTTATTAAAAGCTGAGGCAGATGCATTAAAAGAATATATTTCTTACATTACACAAATGCTCTTTATCTATATATACTTGTTTGGTCTGCAGCTAATGGTGATGAAGTGTGGTTTCTATGGGAAATATTTGGAGGCTTTAAGTCTCTGAATCTGAATTCTCAAAATTGGAAGCTTAAATAGACTGGTGGGTTGGAAACCTTCCTCCTCCATTCCTAGGGTCCAGGGCACATGTGATCTGATGGACTCTAGACAAATCACTCTGAACTTCTCCTCCCTGGGAACCAGGCTGTTGTTAATTTCACCCAAGCACTGATCGTCATAGCCAACAAACAGAATGCTCAGGATTTATGAGAAATACCATTAGCTCCTTGGAAAAAGGCACTCATAATAAAATAAGCCTTTTTGACCAAACTCATCATCAAAGGGTTATTTCTTCTTTTAATTGGAAATTTGAAGGGGGAAAATGGTAATAAAACGGACTTGGGCTTGCTCATACAGAAAAATCCTACAGACCCACCAACACATAACTGGCATGTGAAAACTACAAACCCTATCTGTGTTCACACCCAGAGGAATCCTATGGAGAATGGGGTGGCCTGTGGGACTTCAGGCAGCAGTGTTAATTCTTAAGGGCTGTGCTCACCCTGGCAGAGTGATGGGAAACCCACCCCTCACCCTTGCTCTTTTCCTTTTTGTTGTTCCCTAAAAGACACACAGTATCACTGGTCCCCAAATCTCCCATAGCTAGCAGGTACTAAATTTTTGTACTGAATTTTGTACTAAAATTTATATAACATAACCACATAAGCAGGCATCAGATATACCAAGCAATTTCCATGTATTATTTAATTTCCGTAACTATCCTATCCTATGAGGCTTTAAGCCCCATTTTACAGGCAAGGAAACTGAGCCACACAACAGTAAGTTATTCAAGGTCACTCACATAGCAGTGAACATCAGAGGCAGACCTTGCACTCAGAACTCTTTGACTTAAAAACCTAAGCACTGAACCCCAGCCCCTCTACACCAAATCCAGCTTGGAGAATCTAGCCAAGGCTAACAATGTGACTACTACTGGTACAAGGGCTATCTCAGTATTTTCAAATATCACGGAAGGATTCCCCTCCCTCTCATCACTGCTCCACTGTGGTTTAGCTCCTTTGTGCCCTGCACTCACTGTCAGTGCTTTTTTACAAGGTGGACAGATCTCCACACATGGCCACCCCTGTTCTTCCAACCCCCAAGTTGTGAAACAAGGCTGAGTACTGGTAGAATGAACAGAAAATCTGCTCATTCCTCAGGGGACTCTGTAGGAGGGGGCACTGTATAGAAGAGCACAGCCTAAATAGGAAACTCAGCCCTCCCACTTATTGGACATATAACCGTGGGCAGGTAACTCGATCTCACTGTGCCTCAGTTTTCTTATCTGTGAAATGGGGAAAATAGCTTCTGATAATAGGGGTATTATGAAGATCAAATAAGTTAATATTTGTTTGGTGCTTGGGAGGTGGTCAAAGCCATATGAGACTTAGTTCCTGTTGTTATTCCTTGTGTAACTCCTAAAGTAGAGGCTGAGAATGAACTTTAAAAATTTGGCTCAATACAGATTATGAATTTAGATAATGAGAAAGGACACATTTACTCACCACAACTGGGAGGACTGGATGGTCTGTAGAATTGGCCTACTGTTTCAAAGTTATCTGGACATGCCCCAAATTTAAATGCTTGTCCACAAAATTGTGCAATTCATGTATTTGTTAAAAACATCACTTATTCAACAAAAGTGCTTTATGCTCTTGCTCCAGACCAGGTAGGTACTAAAGACCCAAAGCTGAATAAGACAAAGGTTTGGGCCCCATTCCCAAAGAGTACATGATCTAGATTGCAGCAAATACCTAACTGTGATACAACATGGCAAGTGCATAAATGTTTCAAGTAAAGCAGAAGCTAAAAGAGGAGCTAAAATATTTTTGTTCTGCTGACTCAGAATAGTCACTGAAGACTTCCCGAGTAGTATTTGAGCCCAGACTTGAAGAATGAGTTAGCATTTGCCTAATACATTGCAGGATGGATTCAGCTGAATGTGAGAATCCAAGCAGAAAGAACTTATTGAAGACCTACATGAAGCTATATGAATTTGGCTGTTTGGGGAACATTCTCTGTAGGACATTGGGGTGAAAAAGAGAAAGAAGAGACAAGAAGAAAAGAGAAGAGGAGAGGAGAGGAGAGAAAGGGAGGGGAGGAGAGGGGAAGCAGGGAGAAGAGAGAGGGGAGAGGGGAGGGAAGAAGAAGGGAGGGGAGGGAGAGGAGGAGAGAAGGCAGACTGTGAAGGCAAACACTTGATTCCTAAAGGCAGAAAGTACGGTTTCACTTCTTTGATTGCAAGCAACAGAAATGGACATTGGCCCCTTAAGCAAAAGCAGACTTCATAGGAGTGCTTTGGGGTACCAACAGGAGAAAAGGGAAGGCTGTCTTCTTCATGTACACCCCACTGTTTTTTCTGCCTTTGCTTCCCTTTTGCCTGATTCAAATCCCAGGAGAGGGATTTCGATTAGCTGAGTTCTGGTCACATGCTCACCTCATGGCTGTACTAGGTGATGAAAGGAAAGATCTTATGCGCAGAGCCTTCAGGGACCTCTTCAGCTCTAAGCTACACAGCAAGCACATTAGACGGCACCAAGACTACACCTCATCAGGAAAGGTAATTCCCCAAAAGGAGAGTGCTGACAGAAAGGGCAACTGTTTGATGGGTGGATCCAAAATTACAGATGTCCATTAAAAAAAAATAATAATAATAACTTATGTTTATTATCTATATGTTATATGTTATGCTGAGTACGTGCTTTTCATATGCATTTTATTTAGTTCTCATAACAACTCTAGGAGCAGGTATATTACCACTTTATAGGATTGGAGTAGATAGACATACCCCATTTTTACAAATTAAAAACATTACAGCTCAGAGAGGTTACTTGCCCAAGGTCACGCATTTAGTAAGTGAACAAGTTAGAACTCAGACTCTGCTGCTTCTGATGGCAAAGCTCTCAACCACTGTACATTGTACCTCCAAGTTTTTTGGTAAAGTGAAAGCATCTGCAGGTTGGCACCAGCTTTCTACTGCCCTACTGCCCCTGAAAAGCACGGTCAACTTGGGGGACCCAAAGATATGGCTCATGGAAAGGAACATAGACAAGGACTTGTCTTAGTTGTTTTGCTGTAGGTTGTACAAACTCTTCACAGCTTCCTTCATACTTGGGCCAAAATCTAGTGTCTCAAACCCTTTGTGGATGTTGTATGGAAAATGCCAAATCAATTCTTTCCAAAGCTATTTACAGTGTTACTTCCTTTTGAGCTTCAAGAACAGAAAGTTACACAGCCACAAGGCTCTAAAGCATGTTGTTTTAATTAATGACTGAGCAGAAGCTTCTGCAGTCCCTGTGGGCAGGTCTGCCCTCATTTTAAAAATACCATAAGAATTAAACTTACCTCAGAAGGTAGTGAGGATAACTTGTTTGTTTGGTGGTAAAATCTCTCGAAGTACAGGGCCTGCCATTTTCAATTGTACAACCACATCTTTAGTATAACTAGGGAAGACTATGCATTTATGTCATCTGCTCAGTCAGCCAGTAGTCATTACTCTAGTCTCTATGATCTGGTGGGTCTGGTGTTAAATGCTAACAAGTGTTATTTAACTCACCTAGGTAATGAAAAATGGGTATAGGATCCTCATTTTATAGGCAAGGAAATGGAATGTCAGAGAGGTTAAGCTGGTAGCTTAAGGTCACACAGCAGTAAGGGGCTCTTTCCATGATCCCATGCAGTGTTCTCAGTCATGAACATTCAGTAAGTGTTCACTGACCTGGATCTTGTTGTGGATTTTTAACAGTGATGGTTCTGTACCAATCTTCACAGACACCTCCCTGTACCATCCAGAAAGGACCTGTGTTGCCTCCTATTACTAAAGGATGCCTGATAGTTTCAGCAAAATGGAGACTCTTAAATTGATCTCCCCATCCCAAGAAGTGTCCTCTCCAATTCACCTGCCACACTGTCCACCAGTGATGTGTCTACAATGCAAACCTATCATGCCACATCAGAACTGAACATCCTTTAAAGGCTCCCGATTACAAGAAAACCTACATTCACATGGAGTGCAAGATCTTTCTTGATATGACCCTTGCATACCTCCACTGTCTTATCTCCCAAAACATCTCTGCCCCCACCATCCTCTCTTCACTCTTTTCATACAACTCTCCCCAAACCCTTGAAGGCACCAGCACACTTCTGTTGACTTGTTCTTATCTTCAGAATCCCCTTCCCTTCCATATCTACCCAGCTAACTCCTACTCAACCATCAAAACTCAGCTCAAGCATCCCCTCCTCTGGAAAGATTCCACTAAGATGATTGTGTCCAACCCCTGTGCTATTCTGAAGATTCCCAGTTGGGAGGCTTTGGCACTACATGGGACATAAATCCCAAGTCAAATAATAATAAACAAAAAGGAAATATAAATCTACCTCACATAGGGCCATTTGGAGGAAGAGAAGGCTTCAGGTAGTTCAATCAGATTTTCTACTTCAATTCTCCATAATTTTCTCCCATCTGTCCTCCCATATATCACAGCTTTGTCCTCAAACTAATTCCCCAATGGTAACCAGACAATTGCTAATGAGGCAACTGAGGCAATACAGCTATAGGGGAGGAGACGACCTTTCCCCTAGTTGTCCTTTCCTCTGGTATGATGAGGCGAATATAAGTCACGTGCCCTTCTCTAGACCAATTACCATCACTAAGGGAATGCAGAATGATAATTGGTGGAATGGAGGAAACCTGAACCAATCACAGACAAAGATGGTTGTATGATAACCATGATTGGTTTAGCCCAGTATGGGTCAGCATCCCCTAAATCACACAACTTATGTAGAGGAGGAGTAAGTACCTGAATGAAAAATGGAGTTCTGCCAGGAGGGAGGAAGAAAGGAATGATACTGTCTAAGCCACTCAGTGGCTGCTTGGATGTGTACACATATCTGTCCTCCCATAAGACTATAAGCCTCCTGAGGACAAAGACCACGATATGTTTATCTCAGTATCCCACTGTCTAGCACAATATCTGAAAAATCTTTGGAAAAAAAAGAGATGAATTATAATTGTTAAATATTGCAGGAGCTGAGGTTTATTTAAAGCACTTTACAGGTTCTGGTTTGCATGAGGTAAAGGGGAGAGGTATTTTTACCTGCTGGATCTCTGTTTGGTATATAAATTAGACCTTTTTAAAAGACATGTTTCTGTCTGCCAGGCTTTAGAAACAGTGATCTAATAGTCAGACATTTCCTATTAAAGTTTAAAAAACATAGCTTTAAGTCATACATTATATTGAACGCTTTCATATCTCATCTGATTCAGTAGGTTTTAAACCTCACAGAGGTCACATTTTGAAACAGTAGTCTCTTTTTACAACATTTCCAAACATTAAATAAAAATAAAAATTATTATGAAGAATAGAGATGTCCATAGAGACCACTAACATGACACTTGAATATTATTATTATTAAGGACAGTATTATTTGGAGTCTGAAGGTTACAGTGGCTGGCTCATCTCTAAGCTTCATTTTATCTTTATTGAAATGAAGAAGGAAGGGCAGATTCTATATCAATGCTCATCTGTTAAAAAAAAAACCAACTCTATTTAGAACACGAGTTTTTAACCTGCACCAATCTCAGGGATGCTTAAGAATCCCTGAAATATATGCAGAATTCTGTGTGTGAATGTTCTTCTCAAGATTTTTGTTATATTCTCAAAAGGGTTGTTGATCCACAGAAAGGTTGGACTTACAGATATTGGAGGGAAATTCCCTCAAGACCTTAGTTGTCCCAATAAAGAAGGAAAGCTATTCGCAGGGGCAGACCATTAACTCAGATTGGCTGCTTTCAGGAACGAGGTCATTCTTGGGTTCTCTTAGGATGTTTTAACAACGAATTACAGAGTCAGGGGATACTTGAAGTGAATGGGGCTCTGGAAGGAGAAATGGGCAAAGCAGTTCTACAGCTCCCACATCTGTGCATGCTCACCTCCGAGGCTTTTTCAACCCTCTCCTTTAGCTAAAAGGGCTTATTCTGACTCTTGAAACACATCACTAGCTCCCACATTTACTAGGGACAATTTGGAATTTGCCCAGCCAGTCTATGGGCTTTCTCTCAGCTAACATTTGTAAACAGAAATAAAGCTAGTGGTTTGCTATTTGTTTCAGAAACCTTGCAAACTTGATGTGTCATCCCCTCAGCAGTAATAGGTAAAATAGTAAAAGGAAAGTACAATCAGGACGGAGTGTGGATGTGTGGATGTGGATGTGTGTGCCCAGTGTGTGCTCTGGGATGGCTTTGGAGAGGTGCTGTTTGTTCCCCCCATGAAGCATCCTTGTCAGAGAAGGAGGGTTTGTATTGTTAGTTATCTGCTTTTTCTTTGTTTCCCTAGTTTCAGTGTTCAATTGCATTTTACTGTTCAGAACTTGAAGGATGCATTCAAACTTATGGAGCATGACATTTTAACTATCTCTTCTCACCATGATTCATCTCAATTTACTTTCCTTCAAACTGTAGTCTTGAGAAAGCATACCATCTCCTGGTTCTCCAGTGGGTAGAAGACCATAAACAGCATTAAATGAGCCCAATGTCGGCTACCTTCTGAGCAAGGCTCAACCATTAGCTCCTCATTGTTCTAATGAGCTGCTTTACTTTAGGATGGGAACGCGGGGGGCATCAGCAATGGCCGCTGCAGTGTATTGCTGAATGTTCAGTATAAACCAGCAAAGGTTATGGAACAGGATGAATCAAACAATCCCAAAGGTATGTGGGGGTGTGCTAAGCCCATCAGGGCTCAGAAGGTCTTTAACAGCAGATATTTGAGACTTGTGTTCCCCAAATCCTTCTTTGCCTCCAGATGATGCATTACCTGCAAAATGTATCAATCTCAGAGACCAATACATGGCTACCGGAATATATTTTCCTGTCTTCCATTTTAGAGTTCAATCTCAACTGAACTTTGGTGGTAAAAAAATCAACTCTGTCTTCATTCATTCTAAGGCACCTCTGTTTCTGAGTAGAATAAATCGATAATGAGGTCATGAATGGATATTATTAATGCCCTTTATTATGTATATGGATGTTAATATGTCCAATTTATACACAACTTTCACCTCTTTAGTGTAACGCTCATGACCCTCAGCACTCTTCTCTTCCCCTCTCTCTTTCTTTCCACTCACTCACAGTTACAGTGAAAGAATAATATATCACAAGCCATGACCCTTTGGCCTTTATGAATTATCTGTTTAGAAAGATGTGAAGCCACCTTTTATATCCACCATAATAGATACTTAGACATGGTGGATCAATAGTGAACAAGTTTGCTGGTATAGTTAATGGCTACCAAAGGGACACTCTGACAGTGACCTCTGACATTGTATCTGACAAGAAATCTTTAGTGCAAAAAATAAGGGAGACGGGCAGTTTTTAAAGTTATGGATGTAGATCCATAGCAAATCATGGTAATTTTCCCCAGGTGGAAATAATTCAGACTTGCAGGTAGTCACTCATTTCTGCAAACCCCTCAATTTGGATCCCTGAAATAGAAATGGCAGTTCATTACTACACCATTTCGGAAACAGCTGTAGTGCTGGGTCTGCTACAACCCTATTTGTTATCTAAGGAGAATCCACTGAGATTGTTTTCCTGTCAAAGAGGAGGTTCTATTTATGAAATAGGCTGTCATTTATCATTTTAAGCAGGCGCAGATTTGTTAAACAGCCACGTGGTAATGGGTTTCTATAAGAAGATCCACAGACCCATAGTTCTGGAAAGAAATTGAGCTTATGAGATATTTAAAAACCTAATGGGAATGGAATATTTTGGATTTCTTGAAAAGATCGTTTCTGCTCTGCACATTGTCAAGGGAATTTAACAATAAATCCACTGTTGTGTGTCTGAGAGTCTGTTTGAAGCAATTATATTTTCATACATTGTATGGAGTTGATCTTAGGGAAATCCACCAGGGCACCAAGCCTACCTTTTCATGTCACTGCACTGTGGGGGAACTCCCAGGAATGAACATCAGCGGCAGCAAGAGGGCTAAAAAGAATCAGAGCAACAGAGCTAATTTGTGAGTGATCTAAAAGAGAGCACACTGCAGTATTCTGCCTGGCAGGGAAATTAATATGCACAGCACCCAGTCCGAAAGAGAGAGGGAAGGAATGTATGTGCAAAGTCCTTGTCACTTCCCTCCGCATGTACATACCGTGTTATGATGTAACACTCCAGTAGCATTGCTCTGAAGTCTCAATGGTCTCCCTGCTGCTAAGCACCATTGAAAACACATTTGTCCTGACTGTTCTTTTCTTTTTATCCCCCTCTCATCTGTGTAAGATGAATCACTCCTGGATGCAGACTGACTCTCAGGGCAGAGCCAGGTCCTGACGAGGTAGCCAGCCTCCTATGGCTTAAACATTTTAATTAATTTCAACACTAATGCACAAATGAGAGTTAATCACTCTGCCACAGTGCTTTCTAATTTACTAAGTTTATTCATTAAAACTTTCCTTACTGAACTTTGATTGAATGTCATGCTTTTTTGGAGGCCTTTCAAACTGCCTTAAGGGTTTTAAAGTGATATCTTGGGCAGCTGCTGAAAGGCTTTAGTGTTTGCTTAAAGAGAAGAGGGGGAAAATCTGATCAGCAAGAAATCTTCTCTGTGTTGAATAAGGAGCCTTTTAGGCAGCAGGAGGCTTGTAAAAGCAGGTTTGTTTTTGAGCAATATATAAAAAAGAAAGGGAAACTTAAGTATCTAATAAAAGAAATAAAATCAGTCACCTTAATACATGGCCAAACTTGGAAATACATTTCATGATAAGATGCAGCCATCCTTTAAAATGTAGCAGAATGATAACAGCGCTTTGTATTCATGTGGGAGAGATGTTCATAATGGGTTTGCCAACCTAATTATTTTGGAACTGATATAATACAAATCTTAGGTATATAGTTTTACCTATTAATTGCTAGTACCTACATTTTGACTGTGATATGGTTTCAATGAAGCCTTTTATGAAAATAACACAACAAGAATACAATCTTTACCTCTCTAATTAACAATATTCAATATTAGGGGACAAAATACCACATACTGTCAGTTACATGAAGGCAGTTCTCATGCTGACATGCAAAATATATGCAATTGCTCTTTCAGTAATTGACAATTTCAGGGTCTTTAGGAATATGCTTCTTCTCTGTTTCTATCTTTTTACTCCCCACTCCATGTCAGAAAAATACTTTAAAAGTTTAATAAACATTCCAATAATTTAGGAGGAAAAATTCAAGTTAGAGTTATTAATGAAAGCACCACATTTAATATGCTATGAATCAAAATGTAACTTTTCATATTCATTTCTACGTTCTATAAATACTGTTCAGTATTATGCAACAAGACATGACAAGCTCATTTTTTAAAAGTATTTTTAACTTCAGGGAGCAAGAAAGGTTACCCAAATCCATTCCATCTTAGAAAATTAAACTGGATTGAGAAGCGCTCCCCTTCTTACTTGCAGGGAGCTGGTCTTGTTGTTGTGAGTTGGCTCGTGAAATATTCCTACTTCCCAGACCCTTACATGATCTATTTAGTAGAATCTTCTCTTCATATATTTAATCCCTGTGTCCACCAAAGTACAACTGAGAGAGGAATATATCAGTACAAGGTAGTGTGAGGTTGGGCAACCTGACTTTGAATCTTGATTTTGCTATTTATTAGCTGTGTGGCCTTGGACAAGTCATGTAACCTCTCTAAGCTTGGTGTTCTCAACTATGAGATTAGTATTATTATAGTAGCTTCTGTGAAAAGTAGTAACTAATGCTTATGCAGCATTTGCCTATATTTAGTAAGTGGTTTTGTGAGGTGCTAAACATCTCTTACTCCTCACTTGATTTCAAGAATCAGTATTATTACCATGCCCAATTTACAGATGAGGAAACTGAGTCACAGAGAGATAAAGAAACTTTCCCAGAGTCACACAACTGAGTTCATTGCAAAACTAGAGTTTTAGCACTGGTAGCCTGGCTCCTAAATCTGCACTTACCTCTTTTTCTATGTTTAAAGGATAGCACATATGGAAAGAATATAGGATCATACTCAGCCCAGGGAAGTGATTAATAAAGAGTTAGCAATTGTTAGCTTTAATTATTATAGGTGTTCTATAAACAGTTGTTGGCCGATCAAATAAATGAATTCTGTTAGGGATTCTTGGGACAAAAACTTCTTTTGATGAGCTATCGATACTGACAATCACATGGAATGCCTTTCAATCTCCATTCATTTCAGTGGCATGAGAACATCTGGGTGCACATGGTTGCAGTGACTGTTTGAATCCTATTTTGAGGGAAAAAATGAAAACAACAACAAACAAATAAGTAAACTCTTTTAATGGGCAAATGAGGAATTTGAAGTTGGTAGGGCTAGACCAGTGGTGGACCTAGTCAATGGTTCTTGAACCTGGAGCTACAGTAGAATAATCTGTGGAGCTTTAAAAAATACAGATGATTGGACCTCACCTGAGAGCTACTAAATCAGAATATATGGAGATGAAATTTATGTAGATATATTTTTTGAAAATATCTTACTGAAACATAAAATCAAATAGAAAAGTGTACATATCATAAATACACAGCTTGATGGCCTTTCACAAAATGAGCACACTCATATATTCAGCATCCAGGATCCCAGAAGCCTCCTTTGTGCTCTACTCTAGTTATTACCCTTCCAAGGGGTAGCTACTATTCTATCTTCTAACACACAGGTTAATTTTTCTTGGTTTTAGTATAAAACCAAAATGTAATTATATAGTATATACTCTTTTGCATCTCACTTATTTTGCTCTCTATTGTGCTTATGAGATTCATCCATGATGAAGTGTGTAGCATGAGGTCACTCCTTTTTCAGTGCTGTATACTATTCAACTGTATGAATATGCCATTATTTACTTATTTGGTTATTGCTGGGCATTTCAGTGGTTCCTTGTGGAGCTGTTATACATACTGCTGCAGTGAAATTCTTATACATATTTTGGTAAATTTTTGCATTTCTGATGGGTATTTACCTAGGAGTGGAATTGATGAATTTACAGTATACCTAAGTTCAACCTTAGTAGATTGGGCATGTGTGCTTTTAGAAAGCACCACAAGTGATTCTGATGAGTAGCTTGGGCTAGGAACTACAGCTTGGATGACAACTGTGAGGCCTAACCCAACTGGTATTTATGATGTTAGAGTAAAAAAGACATTTGTAAACCCTAATGGGAATGGAATACTTAGCGATTCTTCAAAGCAGGCCACTATCCTTCATCTTGCAAAGAAACTGGTTACGTGAGTGTTGGTCAGGGTTAGGAGTGAGGGCTATGGAACCAAAGCGGCAGGAAGAATAAGTTGGTCTCTATCTCAGGTAAAAATTCTCAATACCAAGTGTCTTTGCAGTACCTTATAAAATAGTACAACACAGAGGCTCATCTATAAGCACCGAGATAAAAAGGACCATCATTTGTCCTCTAGCCTGGCTTTCTGCTTTTACTCCATCTCTGGAATCACAAAGCCCTTTGCACGGCTCCACCATCTGCTCAGAATACTTCCCACAGCCTGCCTTCCTTTGCCCTCTTCTTTCCCCATGACCCTCCTCTTGTGAGAACTCTCTTTGTATCTCCTTGTTGCACTTGACTGAGAGCTCCTCCAGGACAGGGCCTTGACTTACCCATCTTGGTATAACCAGGCACTGCTGTACATTTTCAATCAGTGCTCAATGAGTTCTAATCAGTACTTTAAGAAAACTACTCTTAACAGATGTAAAATGGGCAGCTTCCTGATAAAATTTCAGGGCATTAAGAAGCCTTGATCATGTACATGTTTCCAAGTGGCCCTTCATTTGGAGTCTTTCAGATCCACATAACACACATGTGAGTGCAGGCCCACTGACCCTGACCAGGACACATGGAGGCAACAAAAGGGGACAGGACAAACCTTAAAGAAACTAGCTAATTGACTAACCAATCAATTAATTATTAACATAATATACAAACAGAAGAGTCTCTTCTTGAGGCTTGCAGGAACCAGGATTTAGCTCTAGACTGATGTGATGGGTGAAGCTAATTGGACTTTTTGTTCATTATTAACCCATCAAGCCATGGTTTTCACAAAGGTCATAAAAGGAGCAGAGAGATACTTTTCCTTTGGAGATAATACCATTCGTAAATGGCTTAGAACAAGGGGTTTCTGAGCAGAGTTGCTGCATACAGGCTGTGCACTGCACAATACCAGGGTATAAAAATGAGCCCCTTGGAGATGCAACCATCCTTAATTTCATCTGTAAAACCTAATTCAGGGTTATTATGAAGTTTCAGAGAGTGATAATTTCTGAAACAAAGAGCACAGTGCCTGACAATGATTCACTGAACAGATTTTTGTTAAGGACCTACTCTTAGCAAATTCCAGATACTCATGGAATTTGTAGTCTAGTAAGTATGCAGATATTAAGCTAATGAAGTAGTAAATGTATACTTGCAAACTGTGGTAAGTGTTCTGAAGGAAAAAACCCCAGAAACAATGAAAGAAGTGGAACAGGTGGAATTCACTAAAAGTGGAGGGGTAGGTTTGTGGATAGGGAGACACTCTCTGGGATGTGACACTTAGGTACCAAGGTGAGTCTGAGTTCCCTGAGCAGAGAATAGGAGAAGTTGGCTTTCCTGGTTGAGGGTAGGCCATGCGCAGGGGTGTGGCTGGAACACAGACAGCAAATGGGCACTAGAGTAAGCTGATGTTAGAAGTTCTCAGGACATGCTATTTTGGCTTCCTTTCCTTGTTCCTGTGGTTTTGTAACTTGAGCATGCATTCCAGCCCCTGGACACCAGTTGGTGAATAATGTGATCTGGTGGAGGGTCTAAAATGTTATGACTCAACTATTTTAAGAGGGTCTGTAGGCATACCCACAATCCTTATGGAAATAGCTGATGTAGGTGATGCAGAAGTTTGGAGACCCCATGTCCCCCTTCTCCTGCTTCTTTTCCCCAGTTAGTGCCTCCTTCAGCCAGTACTCAATGGCCCCAACCTGGGCCCAAAGCCTCCTGTGGAAACAAGAGGATCTTTCCTGCAAGTGTCCATGCTTCTTTCCTTTCATTCCCCATCACACCTGATCTATTTCACAGGCAGTTCCCACTAAGCCTGATGAAATGACTGACTAGTCATTTGACCGTTGAAGTTTATGAAGGCTTCATAGGCTGACCCTTACAGGTGATATGGAATCTTACATTCTGGTAGTTGCTTTTAGTATCCTGACCAAGACAAATACTCTTATGGAGATTTCAAGCACACTGAAAGACCAAATGAGTCCAATTTTTGCATGGCTTATGATCCTCTAATCTCATCATCATGGTCATATGGGCAAGGGGAGGGGTGCAGTAGGCAGTAAGAAACTTCTTACCTAGAGGCTTGACCCAGGCCTTGACATAACTTAATTCAGCACTCAGAATAATGCTTTTCTCTGCAAGGGCTTTCCAGTCACAGCAAAGTTTCTGAGGGATAGGCAAGAAAAGAGCATTTGGAGAGCTAGGAACATTGTGAATCCATTAACTACCCTCCAGAAGGATGCCCAAGAGGGATTCCCCTGAGGGCTCTTCCTGCATTACTGGCCCTCTTGTTCTCCCCTTTCTGGCAAAGACTGTTCTGGTGTCCACCCATGTCCCAAAATGGTACCTGACTTGATTCATTATTGTCAATTAGCATAGTAAGCAGTAGAACTGGTTTTCTTTGCAAATGCCAAATAGACAATAAAAAGAGTGTCTGCAAAACTAGCTGACTTCATCTGCAAGGTAGGGAACAAACAATATTTACTTTTCAGAATTGTGAAGACTGAAGATATAAGTCAACAGTGTTGAACACAGAAACTGCCAAGGAAAGGATGCTGTCACACCTCCTAGTCCAAAATCCTTGGGGCCAGATGTGTTTCAGAATTCAAATTTCGTCTGATTTTAGAAAGGTAATACAGTGCATATGCTGTATATTGAGTAACTCCCAGTGGAGTCTGCTGGAATACATTAATATTTCTGTAATCAAAGACATTAATATTTCTTTAATCAAATGTATGAATATTAACCCTTAGTGGAATAAAGAATATAGTCACACATTAGTTCAGGTTATGTTTCATCACTGCAATAGACTGAATGTTTGCATCCCCTCCAAATTCATGTTGAAATTCTAGCCCCTGCTGAGATAGTATAAGGAGGTGAGGCCTTTGAGAGGAAATTAGGTCATGATGGCCAAGCCTTTATAAGAGAGACCCCAGAAGGCTCTCTTGCTATCTTTCCACGTGAGGACACAAGGAAAAGTTGGCTGTCTGCAGTCAGAAGAGGACTCTCACCAGAACCTGACTATGCTGACTCCCTGAGTTAGACTTCCAGCCTTCAGCACTGTGAGAAATAAGTCTGTATTGTTTAGAAGCCACTCAGTCTATGGTATTCTTTTATAGCAGCCTGAACTCCCTGAGATAGTCACCAAATGAGTTTGCACCAAATTTATGAAAAACACCATTTTCAGAACTTAATGGGTTGCTAATAACAGATTTCTATTATTTTATTTCTATAACTCAACTAGCAAGATTATTCTCCTTTTCTCCCCTCTACTAGCCATTCAAGGACTACTTTCCTTATTTATTCTGATTATACTTTGAAATGTAGAAACTGCAAATTCCCAGTATGTTGTTAATGAGGACATAAGAACTGATATGTAGGTGTATGAAAGAGTGGATTGTTCTGATATTCTAGGATGAAATCTAGAACCTCAGAGAGGCAGATTTTAACTTAACGGAAGAGAAACTTGATGATAACTCATGGACTGTGTTGTGAGCGGCTGAGCTCCCCGCCTTTGGAAGTGTCCATGCAGAGATGGCAGAGTATCCATCATGGATGCTGTAAGTGAATGCCTGCCCTGAGCTGGGGGTTCAAATCCATGATACCCAAAGTTCCTTCCAAATAAAAGCATAGTTCTATGCTTTTATTAAGGACTTAGTCACAACCAAGGGAGATTTAATCTCTATTATCCCAGTATTCAAGGAGAATCAATAAATTATTTCCATCTGATCCCTGGGCTATACACATACTAGTGGATAGCTAAGGCAGTCTATTGCTGAAATGTGCTCTGTGAGATGTTAATAGAGTTCTGTGATCAAACACGTTTGGTTAGACAATTTGGTTAGACAATGTTGGCTTAGACAATTTGAAAACATTTCTAAAGAACTTATCATTGTCTTCAAAATGCTAATATATACCCTAATCTTCAAGAGGAAAAAGCAAAAGACAGGGCTTCTCAAACTTGGCTTATCCACAGATTTCAATTTAGAATGCATCTGACCGAGTCTGTCTTCTAGGGAACACACTTTGGGAAAAGCAAGTCTAAGAATGTCATGGCTTGGGGAAAAAAACTGAGATGAAGAGATGCTACCATAGTGCAATGCCTGGGAAACAATAGTGATTAAAGCCTATTCCCCACCCTAAAGTCAAAGAGCCAGGACCTGGCATCTTGACCAATTAAGTGATTTTTAAGCATCTGACCTTTTCACATTCGCTTTTCTGAATTCTTTCCCCTTCCTACCTTTAATCATTTAGTGAAGAAGAGCCCAGCATGTAGAGGCAGCCAAGCAGAAGACGGAGCAATGGAGGCCTCTGCATTTGGAGGCTTCTCCTGAGCCCGCGAGAAACACCTGCCATTTGCTCATCCCAGTCTCTGACATATAACTTCATTATTTGTTGTCTCTGGGCACTAATGAGCCACGTGGAGATCTCTCGTAGATAATTAATGGTGGATGGAAGGGCTCTGGTGAAGTCAAAAGGTGCTGAGTACTCAAGCCATTTATTATCAACCTGATGAATGCTGACAATGGGCTTATACTGTCAGATTATACACTTAATTTAATTAATAAAAAAATTAAGATCGTCACCATTAACCTGCATTTGCTCAGAATGCCACAGGGGTGATTAGTTAGAACGCCGCTGAAGGTTTTATAGTCCACTCTAGTAAGAATTACTTTGGTACCAATTAGGATTTTCCATAATATCACCCTGTGTAATACCCCTATTACATTACACATTTTCTACAAGTGACTGAGTTCAATACAACACAGACACGATGTCGCAGGGCTCCTCAGAGCATGCATGGGAACTCCCATAAATGTTAACACACTCCCTAAGTGGAGAGGAGACCCTGATTTTTTATATTACACAACCCCATTTCAAGGGTAATGACTCTCTGTCACAGTTTCTCAGAGCATCGGGAAATCAGGCTCTCGCAGGCAACAGAGGCCAAGGCAGATAAAGGCTCTCTCTGGCACATCGCAGACCTAAAACATTCCTTACTCCAGATGGACATTTTAATTTTTTTCAAGTCTATTTGACTTTAAATAGCTTACTTATAGAACCAAAGAAGAGCAAAGCATTCAGACAACTTTTTTATAACTTAACCCCTATTTTTTGTTATAATAAATAATAAGTAATTCCTGTTTATTGAAGAAAAATCAAATGGGAAAGCAAAAATTATAAAGAAGAGTACAGAGCAAAGGAAACATCAACAAAATGAAAAGACAAACTACTGAATAGAAAAAAATATTTGCAGATCATGTCTGATAAGATGTTCATATTCAAAATCTATAAAGAACTCATACAACTCAATAGCAAAGAAACCAAACAATCTGATTTAAAAATGAGCAGATCTGAATGACATTTTCCAAAAAAAACATACAAATGGCCAACAGGTACATGAAAAAATGCTCAGCATCACTAATCATCAGGTAAATGCAAACCAAAACCAAAATGAGACATCCCCTCATACCTGTGTTAGAATAGCTATTACAAAAAAGACAAGAAACAAAGTGCTGGTAAGAATGTAAAGAAAAGGGAACCCTCATACACTGTTGGTGGGAATGTAAATTGGTGCAGCTACTATAGAAAACAGTACAGAGGATCATGAAAAAATTAAAAATAGAACTCCCATGAGATCCAGCAATCCAAAGAAAATGAAAACACTGACTCAAAAAGATATACACACACACACACCCTACTTTTTTCGTTGCAACATTACTTACAATAGGCAAGATATGGTAACAACCTAAGGGTCCACTAATAGATGAACGGATAAATAAACTGTTGTATGGTATACAGTGAAATATGATTCAGCCATAAAAAAGAAAGATTTCTTGCTGTTTGCAACAACATGAATGGAACTTGAGGTCATTATTTTAAGTAAAATAAGCCAGACAGAGAGAGACAAATACTGTATGATTTCACTTGTATGTGGAATATTTAAAAACAAACAAAAAAATCCAACTAAGCTCATTATACAGAGACAGATTTGTAGTTGCCAAAGGCAGGGGAGTTGGGGCTGGGGGATGGTTGAAGAGAGTCAAACAATATAAATTCCCAGTTATAAAATAAAGTCTTGGAGATACAATGTACAGCATGGTGACTATAGTTAATAATACTGTATTGTACATTTAGAAGTTGCTGAGAGAGTATATCTTAAATTTCCTCATCACAAGAAAAAGAATTCTATAATTATGTATGGTGACAGACATTGACTAGACTTATTGGGGTGATCATTTTACAATATACACAAATATTGAATCATGTTGCACACCTGAAAATAATACAATGTTGTATGTCAATTATATCTCAATTGAAAAAAATAAAGAGTATAGAAATCACATAGGATCCAATCACCCTGAGAAATTCACTTATTACTTGGTTATATATCTTTCCAGATTTTTTTCTATGCAAATAAAACTTCATGATTTTTACATATAAATATGATCATATCATACATGCTGGTTTACTAAACAACATCAAGGTCTTGTCAAGTCATTAATTTTTTTTGTTTCATTATTGGTTTTTACCTGTATTCACTCAACCAATCACTTTTTGTGGTTTTCCAATTTCTTATTATTGGAACTGTTGGGAACACCTTATTCACAAAACTTGGAGGCACATTTTAAATTACTTCCATAGAATAAATGTTTAGAAGTGGAGCTGCTGGGTCAAAAGTTAGGTACATTTTTAAGGCTGTTTATATCCTTTGCCAAATTGTCTCCAAAAAGATTTCACCAATACATATTCCCATCAGCATCCTTACCCAAAATTGGTTTTTAAAAATCTTGTTCTGTTCTGTCTGAATAGACAGATGAAAATGGTATTGTGCTGGACAAATCCTCATAACATGGGTCAAAAGGATAGGGGTGATCTAAGTAGAAAGTGGGGAGAGATGTAAGACATCAAATATCATTCAAATATCATGAGGCTCCAATTATTCACTAAACATTTATTGAGCACTCAGTCTCTGCCCCTAAGTGTTTCAGTGTGCATGTGTGCATGTTGGAGGGTAGGGTGTGGGAGGTCTGCCGTGACAACAGACAACACCATAATACAGTGTGGAAAGCTGTAATGGAGAAGTGTGCAGAATGTTATGGGAGTATCTGCAATCAGGAAAGGTTTTCTAGAGGAGGCAGCCTTGAAATGACACCTGAGGGAGGAGGAATTGGCCAGTGGCTGGTACAAAAGGCTCCAGGATGAGTCCAGCATGGCTTAGGAGAGGACCAGATGAATGCTTTCCTTTCTTCCTTCATTTTACAAATTTGCACTGATGGCTTGCTATGTGTCAGGCACTGTGCCAGGAGGTAGTGACATTGGGATAAGCAAAGAGCTGATCCCTGCCCTCACAGAGTTCCAGTTCTAAGTGAGAGTCTGGTGGTGCCACCACTCTAGAGCCCATTGGACTTAAAACTTGGAGAAGAGCCTTGCTTGCCATGTTCAACCTCAAAATTCCTGAACTGAGCAGACAGCCTCAATAAATCTCCAAGGAATCAGAAATAAGAGAAAAAACAGGAGTAATCCAGATACTGGGAAAGAAAAAAAAGTGAGAGATGAGTTGTCAGGAAAGGTAAGGGAAGGCAGAGAAAATAAACATAGGTGAAAATTAGTTCAACCATTGTGGAAAGCAATATGGAGGCTCCTCAAAAAACTAAAAACAGAAATACCATTTGACCCAGGAATTCCACTCCTAGGAATTTACCCTAAGAAACCAGGATCACAGATTCAAAAATACATATGGACCTCTATGTTTATCGCAGCACTATTTACAATAGCCAAGATATGGAAGCAATCTAAGCATCCATCAAGAGATGAATGGATAAAGAAGATGTGGTACATATACACAATGGAATATTATTCAGCTGTAAGAAGAAAACAAATTCTACCATTTGCAACAACATGGATGGAGGTAGAGGGTATTATGCTCAGTGAAATAAGCCAGGCAGAGAAAGACAAATACCAAATGATTTCACTCATCTGTGGAGTATAAGAACAAAGAAAAAACTGAAGGAACAAAACAGCAGCAGACTCACAGAACCCAAGAATGGACTAACAGTTACCAAAGGGAAAGGGACTGGGGAGGGTGAGTGGGAAGGGAGGGATAAGGGGATTAAGGGGTATTATGGTTAGCGGACATAATATAAAGGGGGCAAGGGGAAGGCAGTATATATAGCACAGGGAAGACGAGTAGTGATTCTATAGCATCTTATGAGGCTGATGGACAGTGATTGTAATGAGGTATGTGGTGGGGACTTGATAATAGGGGGGAATCTAGTAACCACAGTGTTGCTCATGTGAAACCTGAGCATAAGATTGTATATCAATGATACCTTAATAAAAAAATTAAAGCTGATGAACTTAAAAAAAAAAAGAAACATAGGTAAAAGAGGAGGGGAGAATCAGGAAAGGGGAGAAAAAAGAGAAGAAAGAAGAGGATGGTGCCTTTTGGGGAACAGCCCACGGGGCACCTCACAGCACTCCGTTACCCATCAAGGCCAGGCTGCTGACTGCTTCTCATTCCCCATCCCACGCCAGCGAGATTAGACAGGGAGCAAAGAGGGCCGTCCCCAGCAGGCAGAGCAGACCATTTCCCCTGCTCAAATATTTATGTGAGCAGAGAGCAGCTGCCGCCAGGTGGCTGAGCTGACATCAAGGCCCTTCTATTTCTGAGGACTTTCTCATCAGGCTCATGTCATTTTTCGTTCTGTGGCCTAACCAAATTGGACTTTTCATTTCTTAAAAGTATAGCCGATACTCCCCAAAATGTTTTTCCTCTCACTGCTTTTCAAAAATAAATAATAAAAACCTAATCTGTCATCCTGTCACATTGCCTGGACTTGGCACATCAGGCTGTAAGGGTCACGTCTCCTTAAGTCCCTTCTGCAGCCTTAGATTAGACGACTTGTATCTGTCTCAGCCTAGTGTGACAATTTAGAAAAGATGAAACAAGGAAGTGGAGCAAGAATGGGGAGAAAAAGGAAAAATAATCCTGCATTTTCTTTCTTTTTTCTTTTTGGTCAACACAACTTTACAAATACTTTCACATTTTGTTTCATTTTTTTTCACTCTCCTAAAGCTGGCTGTCCATAAAATATTTAGGGCAAATGTTCATTCCCTAAATGTCTTGGGTAATTGGATGGAATTTCCAGCAAGTGTCAAGTATTGAGGATAAAAAAATATCTCCTGACTTCAGCAGTATAATCCAAAACTCTCATTAGTTACTCCACTTTATTTAAATATGTATTTTTTTCTTCAATGTTTCAGGTGATGAAGAAGATTAAAGATGATCCCATAACAGTCAGTATAGTATTTTACATTCACTGACCTTTTGTGTAATTTGATATGTTCCTTTAGGAAGTCAGGTGAAAGCTTGATTTATAAACATTGTTCAGGGGGGTGTGGGCAGAGGGTGCGGGATGTATTTTGTTCCCACCCTGAGTTTTTATCTTTTGAATCAGCTCACATCTTTTAGCAGTTCATTAATGTATTTTTGTTCTTCCTCCCTAAATTACTGCCACATTTTTTCTATTAATGATCAGTTCCCCCCATGAGAACTAGGCAGAGCTGAGATAGGAGGCCTTAGAGCTGGGTTGTATGAAGGGGTATTTAGGTCAAGAGAGTCTAAATTGTAACTGAGGGAAAGACAAGGGTGTGGCCTGGAAAACAGAGCATCAAATCTGAAGGGAAATTCCCAACCAGGGCAGAACTCCGTTTCTGGAGTGACTAAAACATGGAGGGCATGGGAGCTAGACAGATAGATTAGACCCCAAAATTGCCATAGATGATCAGATTCCTAGTGGTTGGTGTATATTATATGCTCCAAATCTAATGATTCATTCATTTAATCAATAACTTGTTCATCAGTGAGAAATAATACCTGGTTGTCTTCTCTGAAGTACTTTCCTCAAATATTAACAACATTCCTCTTAAATAATCTTAAATTCCAAATTAGCAGCCATTGGCCCCTTGTTAAAAGGCTTACAAAGTATTTCAGAGCCATCATCTCATCTAATTCTCACAGCAACTCTATGAGGTGTGTGTTATAATGTTTATAAAAATGAAATGGAACTTGATAGGCTATGGGAACCAAGAAACAATGATGAGCAGGAAGGTTGGAAATATAGTTAATTTACTTTAAAGAAGTCTAAAATATTATATAAAAGTAAAATAAAGCTTCTACATAATAATAATACACACAGATTCAAAGTGCACTCTAAATGTCACATCTAGACTTATCATAAAGAAACCACAGAATCAAAAAGATTTTTTTCAAAAAAGTTTAAAATTTACCAGAGAGAAGACAGATGGTCTTCTGAACAGTGACAGCTAGCCTGAGAGCAGATTTCTCTATGGCAACATAATGGAATAATAACTTCAAGGGTTGCAAAGAGAGGGAGAAAAGAGGTGAATTTAGAACTGTATACCCAGCTAAATCATCATTCAAAAATGAGTATGAAATAAAGACATTTTAATAGCAAAATTCTAAGGAAGTTCACTATCTATAGACCCACTGAAAAATGAATCCCAAGAGGAATGGGAACCAAGAAACAATGATGAGCAGGAAGGTTGGAAATACAGTTAATTTACTTTTAAGAAGTCTAAAATATTATATAAAAGTAAAATAAAGCTTCTACATAATAATAAATAATAAAGAAAATGGGGAGAAGTTCATGGGTTGTTAAAGCTGCTAAATCTTTGCCTTGTCAGGAAGAGAATAATACTGAATAATTTTGAATTATGTTTGGAAAAAAAAATGTTTTGCACATAGATTAACAAAGGAAGTCTCAATTATATTAACTGTTTTTTCTTAAAAGACAAAAAACTCTGGAAAATTTGGCTGACTACTAAGGTCTGTTCAGTTCAGGTGGTGGGTACATGGGTATTATCGTAGTTTTCTGTATGTTTTATTTACACAATTAAAAAAAGTAAAGTCTCCATTTCCATTTGTTAATCTACAACAAAAACTTTTAAAGTATATCATCTTTCTGTAGGGAATCTGAGTCTGAAATTTTAATTTAAAGAGATCTCAGTCCAATAAGTACCTGAAAGTTTAAACATAAGCATGTACCCTGTCCACAGTTTGTGATACTGAAAATTAGAAATAAGGTACTTGAAGGCAGAGGCTTTATGTACTTTATACCTATGTCCCCTAAAGAGACAGCACAGAAGTTAGTATTAAGTCCTCAATAAATATAAGTGAATAAACAGGCTGAATGTCAAGAGGCAGGGAAATATATAACATTTTAGAAAAATTTCCACCAAAAATGTTTAAAAATTATATTCCGATCCAGCTATGATCTACATTTTTATGTGCATATGAATATTTTGGTTTACTTTGCCCAGCTATGCCAGAATAAAGCAACTTCCCTTTCCTGGTAATTCCTGTTTCTCCTAAATGTGCCTCAATCAAATTCAAGGGAGAGGTTGACTAGACCTTTATTGGCGGCTCAATATTTTTTTTGTCTTCCTCATACAGGTGCTCCTTCATCCATCTCAGCTGAGCTCCCCTCCCCTGTTCTAGCTGCCCCCTGCGTACCCTGTACTCTCCTCCTTTGTCATTCAGCACTGCTGCTGCCCTGTGCTTCCTCCTTTGATGGGTGCTAATGCAAATCAGAATGAATAATCTCAGTGAGCATACCTATGTGCTAGCTATTACATGTATTATCTGATCTAATTCTCAAGCTATGGGATAGGTATTAATGCTATCCCCATTTTACAGATGTGGAGACTAAGACAGAGGGAGTCAAGAATTTGCCTAAGGTTAGATAGAGGACAGGTGAATCTGACTATCTGATGCTAGAGCTTAAGCTCTTGGCAAGTACAATAGCTTGCATTTACCTAGTAGCTAAAGGAGGAAGGAGAATGAGCAGGGGGAGAAGGGGCGGAGAGTGGGGGAGTTAGTAGTAGCAATAGCATTGGAAGAACTGGGAAACCTCTCTTTCCCCACTTCTAACCAGGCACCAGTCCTGCCAATTCTTTCTCCTCATAAGAGCTAACATTTTAAAAGTCCTTGAGCTTGTGCAGGAACTGTTCTGAATTCCAACAACCTATGGAGTGACACTATTAACCACCTCATGCGTGGAGAAGCTGAGACACACAGAAGGTAAGTGATTTTCCCAAAGGAAGGCTAGCAAACAATAAAGCCAAGATTCGAACCCAGGCAGCCTGGCTCTGCACCCACAACCACCCGGGAGCTTCCAGCGGGGCCCCTCTGTTCCTCGCCATTCTCCCACTGTGGGTTGACTTGGGCTCCTAGCATCTCTTAACCGAGCTATTGCAGCAGCCTCCTAACTATCTCTATTTCTAATCTCCCCACCCCTCCACACTGCCACCAGAATGGTCTTTTGGAAACAAACTGTCTTTTTTCTGCTGGAAGAAACCCAAGAGAGTAGAGTTCCCAGCCGCTGCAGATCGAGTCCAGGCTCCTTAGCATGGCATTCCAGGCTCTTCCCGGGCTGGCTCCACCCTCTGCGGCCTTGTCCTCCAGCACTCCCTCGGCCACACTGCCCTCCCAGTCACGTGGAGCTCAGCCGCATTCCTGGAATATGCCACATCCCCTTCCGTTCTGTGTCTTCGCACACACTGCTGCTTCCGCCCAGAATATGCCTCCTGTCTCCTCCGGCTGGGGAACTTCTGATCCACCCCTGCCATCCCCCCAGCCTCCTCTGTGCCTCCCATCACTGGCCACAGCAATCATCAGGGTCGTCTATGGCGAATCACATGTCATCAGAAACTCCCTGGCACAGAAAGAACAAGAGCTCCCAGCAGATGGGCACCCAAACCTGACATGTCCAGCCCAGTGTGGCCGGAGCTGCTTCTCTCTCATCCTGGTCATTACAGCTGTGGAGCTGAAGCCCGACCACCTGCTGGTCTGCAGCACAGGAGGCAACTGTGGTTCAGGATGGTGGGGTCTCGGCACCCCGCCCTGGGTTTCCAGCGGAAACTGCTAGACTAACTGATGGATAGTGCATTGTTAACTTGTAAAATAGGGGATATCCTACCCATTAGGAGGCATGGCAAGCTGTCGAATAAAGCTACTATCCAATCCAAGGTGTGAGTCAGGGTCCAGATGAGGAGGAAGGAATGAAGGGTTTGGTTGTGTAGAGGACAGCATACCCACAGCAATGCCTGAGGAGGCGCTGGAGGACAGCTCAGACCCAAGCTCCCTCCATCCTGCTTCAGGGACAGGTGTCATGATGAGACAACAGGAGATAATGATGCTAGGTGCCTTGGAGACAACAAAGAGGTTTTCTGCTCATCCAGTTTTAGACACTGACTTTCAGCTCAACCCTGTGAGGCAGGCAGGGCAGACTTTACTATCCCCATTTTACAGAGGAGGAAACTGAGGCTCAGAGAAATTACATGACTTGGGGAAGTTATCATATGAGGGAGTGGCAGAGTTAAGACTGAGATGTGTGTGGGTTTTCTGCCTCCAAATCTCAGCTTACCTCTCTGCTCTGGGGCACCACCAGCCCATAAGGCACTGTGTGATAATTTGGAAATGACACTCCCTTCCTCTGAGCCAGAACAGGAGGCACCACAGGGGCTATAGCTGGATGGCTGCCCCCTCACCCCTCCTGGCACCCCTGTGCACTCTAGGGGTGGCATTCTGCTCTGCCCCACCCAGCTCCACTCTGGCCCTGTTCCTCTTTCCCGTCAGAGTCCCCCTCACCTTTGGGCCCTCTCCACTGAGCAGCGCTGGTGCTGCTGCCCTCAGGATGGTCATCAGGGCAGGCAGCCTGTGTGGAGGCTGTGCTCCCCTGGGCTCAGACTTGTAGGTGTGTGGATGGCATTCATTACCCCAGTCCTGCCATACGAAGCCCCCGTCTGTTTAACATCTCCCCTATCCGAATGCCTTCTCTGTCAGCAAAGGGCATAGTGTGATGCAGTGCTCACACAGTGTGCATGCCCCTTAAATATTAAATGATGACAGGATATTTTTTTCAAAAAGATGACAGTTCTACCTCCCAGAACTCTCCTCCGCTGTGCATCTTTGCCAAGAGTGGGTTAAGATGGTCCGTCTTTTAGCAAGAATCAGAGTTTGGAGATAGTGAAGTGAGAATTGGTCAGGTTTAATGGCACAGATAATATTTTATTTTTATTTCAATTTTAATACACTATCAACATGCAATGAAGTAAGATATACGGCAACACTTGAGGAAGGAACTGCCCTCCAACTTATCTTCAGTTACCAATTTGGGACCAGTTTCTGAAGTTATTTTTCTGCCAGTCTTGAGAATCTCAGAAAATTTTGCCTTCATCAAAATGATATATTAGGAAGGGTAAAGGTCACCTTAAACTTTGCACAAGAAATCAGAATAGTGTTTGACCATGACACTTCAAAATTTTTTCCCCCATAGACATAAAGAAGTCAGGAAAAAGCAAAACTTCTTTCCTCTGAATGATGAACTTTTCTTCATTCTCTGATGGCATCCAAAATATTTTGACCCCAGATACCAATAGATGTACAAATGGCTTAGAAATGATCTAGCTGTGCAGATCTCTAGGGTGGTAATTCTTTATTTATGTCTGTGGTTCCATTAGATGGGACATCCTGTGGGCAGGGGCCATGCCTTACTCACCCATCTCTGCCACCCAGCGCAATGTGTGGCACACAGAAGGAACCCATTATAAGTTTGACGAATAACAACAGTTAAAACATGTTTCAAATATTTGTGATGGGCCAGTTGCCTCTGAGTATTTTATGTGTAGTATTTTACGTAGAAAATTCACTATAACCTTTTGGGATGTCATTATGGATAGAATGGTGTTCTACCCAAAATTCATTTGTTGACGTCCTAGCCAGTACATCAGAATATATTGGAAATTGGGTTGCTGCAGATGTAATTAGTTATGTTAAGATGAGGTCATATTGAAGAGGGGTGGGCCCTTAATCTAATATGACCAGTGTCCTTATCAAAAGGGCAAATCTGGGCACAGACACACACACAGGGAGAATGCCACGTGAATACGAAGGCGGAGAAAGCTGTGAGGTGCCTACAGGCCAGGGAACGCCAGAGACTGTCAGCAAGCCACCAGGAGCCAGGAAACAAGCATGAACAGGCTCTCCCTCATGGCCCTCAGAAGAAACCAACCTCCCAACACCTTGGTCTCAAGCTTCTAGCCTCCAGGACTGTGAGAAATACATTTCTGTTGTTTATCCACACAGTTTGTGGCATTTTGTGGCAGTAGCCCTAGGAAATGAATACCGGATACTATTACTATTCCCATTTTATAACTGAGGAAAACAGATTCCCAGTGGAACTAGGTACCTTGCCTTGAGGTCAAACAGACAGGGAGTGTTGAGACCACGGTGGGCCTCAGTCCAGCTGACTCCCCAGGAACTCCCACCCGGCTTTCTGAGTGGAAAGAAGGAGTCTACGGCCTGTTGAGACACCAGCGAGAGCTGCTTCGCTGCTGCATCTTGGTCTGCTCTTCCCTGAGCCGGATTTCCTGAGCTCCCATTCTGGGCACTGGAATGTTTGCCAAAGGTAGGAAATACACCCTTTTCCCTCAAATAGCTGATGGTACAATTAGGAAGAGGAGAGAAGTGAAGAAGAGCTATGACATACCAAGTGCTTCCCACAGGGTACGCCAGGGAGCCTCACACTGCACTGGGAGGGGACAGGCCTAGAAGGTGATGCTGCTCATCAGTGACCACCCAGCTGGGAGATGATGACCTGTGAGGGCCCACCAGGTCTGCCTGCCTTCAGAACCCATGGTTGTCTGATCCCCTACCACCCTGGAAACCTCCACTGAAGAGTCCAAGTCTAAGATGAAGGCAAATGAGTAGGAACGGCCCATGCACAAACAATCAGAGGTCAGAAGAGCTCCCATCAGCCCTGACATTGGGGCCATGGTGGGGGCAAGGGACAGGGACAGGGCTGGAGAGGCGTGTGGGCGTGCCTAGTGGTTTGGGGGTTGATTACCCAGTTATCTTCTCTAAGTCTCCCAACAACTCTATGAGGAAGACAGGGCTTAGACCCCAGACAATGTTTCTCAGTCAGGGGAGTCTGGGCTGCCCAGGAGACATCTGCCAACTGATTGTCATTTCTGATTGTCACAACTGGGAGCAAAGTAAGGAGAGTGCCTTCTGCCTCTAGTTAGCAGAAGCCAGCAGTGCTTTTAAGCACCCTACATGGCACAACACACCCTCCCCTCCAAACCAAAAATCATCCTGCCATAAATATCAATAATGCCGAGGTTGATAAACCCTGTTCTAGGTGATGAAACTGAGGTTTAGAGACATTAAGACGTTTGTTCAAGGCCACATGGCTAGTAAATGATGGAGCTGAAATTCACACTCAGATCTCCCGTCTCTCTGCTGAGCGCACTTTCTACTCCACCACTGCCTTCTTTTTGACATGAAATAGGAACCCACATCCTAAGTTTGGAGAAGGCAATGTTTGCAATGTTGGTTGGAAAAAATATTTCAGCAGCTGTATTGTGAAGAGAAATAGGAGACCTCAAATGATTCCCCGTCTTCCTAGGAATATTCTCTCCTCTCCAAACTGCCTGGCTGTGGTAGACACTGGGGTCGAGATCCCCCCTTTCTCCCAGAGGCTGAGTGCCTCTCCAGGAATTGCTCTCAGCCCAAATGAGCCTGCCCAAGTCACAACCTTGGTGGCTGCCGGATATAAGGCCCAGTCCCCTTGCCTCAAGGATGGGACAGCTCAGAAGGGCCATCCCAACTGTGAGCTCCCACAGGGTTGACTGAGGGCTCCTTCCTTGTGGTGAACTCCTTCCTCTGCCAGTCCTGCTTCTCTCAGTCCTTCCCAGTTGTCATTTCCCAATAAACTACCTGCACACAAATCTCCATCTCAGAGTCTGTATCCTGGGAAACCAGATTGAAGCCATTAGGTAAGTGAAGAACAGTAAGTGAAGAAAATCGTAACGAAAGCTAGACATATGCTATGATATCAATTCTATATGAAAAAAGACAGCATGGTGATTAAAAACTTGAGTTCCAGAGAGAGACGAACTTGAGTTCAAAGAGCTAAGTACTAGCCATGTAATCTTGAACAAATCATGTAACTCCTCCAAACCTGTTTTTTCCATCTACAAAATGGAGACCATAAGACTACCACTTAGGTTGCTATTTTAAAAGTAAATGACATGTGAGTGTAGAATATTTAGCACAGTGTTTACTCTCTCGGAAAAAAGACTGGGAAGAAATCTGTTACAATGCTAATACTCAGTACCCCTGAATGTTGGGGTTTCAGATTTCTATTTCCTTTTCAATTCTCTGTACTTCTTAAAATGTCTACCATTAACCAATTGCAAAGGACACTTGTGGTTGCGGCAGCCTTCCCTCCATCCCAGCTGTGCCCAGTTTCCATCTGGGATTCGTGAGGTCCAGAGTGGCTGCCTCCACGTCCCCTGCCCTTACTGTCACAACCAGGGCAGAGCTCATAACTGAGACTGACCCAGTCAGTTTGTATGGCTGCTGTTGGCCCCAGGGACCGTTCCATGTAGGCATATGGCCTAAGCCATTCCAGTCAGACTGAGTCTCTGGACACTTGCTTGGAATACTGGGGCAAAGGAGGACATTCTGTCACTTGCTAAGAATGAGGAAGCAATTGTGTTAGGAGCTGGTGATAGCCGCCTTTTAACCACAAGATGAGCCTGCCTTAGGATGAAGTGGGTCCTTCGGAAGGCAGAGCTCAGAAAGAAAGCAATCTTGTCCCTTGTGACACCAGTAACACTCTACATCAAAACACACCCTAACTCTAGACTTTTCTGTTACAGGAGTAAATAAATTATCTTAATTGTTCAAGGAAATTTAAGTTGGGTTTCCCATTACTTGCAACATACTTCTGAAACACTGCATTATTTTCATAATCAACATAATAAGAAATTAACAATTACAAGTATATATTTTAAATGCCTCTCCTTCCACAGGACCCAGGTCAAGCTGCTCCTCCCAAGAGTGGTCGCAGGTTGCACCAGTTCAGGCTATCTTTCCCAGCAGTGAATGGCTTTATCCTCATTACCTGGATGCTTGTCTTACATTAAATGAACTCATGCCTTATACTGCTCTCGGTACCAGGTGTATATATTTTGTCTTCTTAGTGAGTCAGAAAATGGCTTGAGAGTAGGTGCTTATGTCTTACCATTCTTTCATAAATCTCAAAATGCCATTTTATAGATCCCATGGGATGGTTTTCCTTAGGTCTCACATTTATGAAAAGCCTAGATTTAGACTTTAACATTATCTCCAAAAGAGGCTAAACAAATACTTGTTCCTGGTAATTAAACATTAATTTATCAGCAAAATGATTGAAATATACAATTTCTATTATCCTATTTAGGTTTTCCCTAACTGTATATATATACACACACACACTTAGGGGAATCTCCAGAGATTGAAGATGTCCTCTGAGACTTCTGTCAGTGTCAAGCACCATGCTGAGGGCGGCATTTACAAAATCGTCTCATTCTCAGAGCTTGAAGGGGCCTGAGTGGTCATCTAGTGCAATCCTTTCACTCTCTAGTTGAGGAAACTGAGGTCCACACAGGCAGTGGGACATTCCAGGAGGCACAGCTGATCAGTGGCTGCGCCAGGCCTTGAACTCAGGTCTTCTAGGTATCTAATAAATACTCATTAAATTAAATAAAAGCATACCAGTAGAATTACTTACAAAGTGCTCTGCAAATTCACCTTGTGAGGTGCTCCATAAATGCTTCGATAAGAGTTTTACAGCAGGTTCAAAGTTGTTAACTCATTTTTCAACTTGTCTGAGGCCCCATATGATATAGAGCACTAGGCTGATGTAGGAAGGGATTTTTCTCCACCAGTCAGTCAGGTGGCTTTATTTCAGCCCCCGGAGTAGCTGTTAATCAGGTTTCAATAGACTTCAGCATTTCACTCAGAACCTGTTGGCAATCCTAAAACTCTACTGATCCTGTCATCTCTGCAAAATGAGCTCAGGCTATGGCCCCATCTGTTTTCTATTTTATTGAGGGATCCCTTCAGAACAGTTCCTGCTACAGCATTAATACGGACCTCAGCAGGGACCCCCTTCCTTACCCCGAGCTGCTCTCTCTCAGGGCACAAAATGATGTGCTCCCACTCCCAGAGATTTAATAGCATCAAGGTGAGTTTGTAATGGGCTCTTTGTCCCAGTGCCAGTCCAGTTGTTCCCATGCACAAAGTGGTGGCTATTTGGAGCTAGCAATACTCTTCTCCGGGGCTGTCAGACCCTATCCAATTTTTTTCCTTAAAACTTTGCAGAGAATTCTCCTGTCCTGCTCCTTGAATTTTATCAGACCTGTTGAATCACTCCTGTGTTGCTTTTGCATCCTTCCATCCAACATCTTTCTCCAAGTGGATCTAACAGAAATATCTTGTTACACACTAAGCAACTTGGATCTAAGCAGCTTACCTCATTCAAACTTGCAACCACTTTATGCTAGGTATTACGATCAGTCTTCTCAGTTGAAGAAACTAAGACTTAAGAGAGCATAAGTAACTGGTGCAAAGTCACATTGTTAAGAAACATTGGTGTTGGAGTTATTCAAGCCCAGCAGTTCAATTACAGGGTTAGGACCTCTTAAAACTATACAATACTGTCTCTAAGCTTATGAAACTGAATCCTTTGAAATATGCTCATATCACATCCACTCACATGCAAATATCCACCAACTCTACCTTGATAGTAGGTTATCTATTAGGCATTATTTTCACAGTGCTTAAGAACTATGGCTCTCTATGAAAAGTATTTGACACCTAAAACAAATGCTCCCTTCAAAATATTAAAAGAACTTTACAAAAGAGCAATGCAAGTGTTGCTTGTGATATTGGAACTGTTCAGTATCTTAACAGTGTTAAAATGTGCCCAAGTGATAAAATTATTTAGGACCTAATATACACTCACAAATGAGTACAATTATAATGGGAAATCTAAAAAAAGACAGTGGATGGCATCAATATCAATATCCTAGTTGTAATATCATACTATAGTTTTGCATAATGTTACCACTGGGGAAAACTGGGCAAAGTGTGCAAGAGATCCCTTTATACTCTTTCTTAAAACTGCATATGAATCTGCAATTTTAAAAAAATGAGAGAAGAAACAAAATAAAAATTTGTACATGTTTAAATGTTTATAAAATGCAATATGTCAATTGGTTCAGTGTAATAAGTCAATGATTACATTTATATATGTTATCATTATATATATATATACATAAATCATAAAGAAATTAAATAATTCTTAGCAAACTGACCATTACAAAAGTCCTTCAAATTTTGTATGGAAAAAAAGTGTGTGTGTGATTTTGGATGTGAGTGCTTTATGTGTTTGGAGAAGTGCATTATAATGTGTTAAGTGTGGAGCCTTCAAAAGTAAGAATGTCTGGGGTCTATAAAAGATCTTGAAATGACCCTGTTTGCCAACCAGAGCTCTTATCCTGCCTCCAATGCAGTATGTGCCCCACAAATGGACTCACAACTTACCGTCTCTACAACTAGGCTCCTTGTGTTGAACAAATTATTTCTTTCTGCATTCTGTAAGCCGCCAATGGCCTGCAAGTTGGCACAACCTCAGTGAAGATAAATTTGGCAATATGTATCAAACATCTCAAAATTCTCAGACCTTTTGACCCAGGAAATTGTAGTTCTCATTTTTGGAGGACTGCTGACCTCAGAGTGGTGAGGTTGGGGTGATTTTTATTATCTTTAAAATTTTTCTGTACTTCCTAATTTCTAATAATTGGAAAAAAGGGAATCTTAAAAAGGCAGTTCCAGTGTTGCTAGCCATGAGAGAACTCCCTAATCTCAAATTCAGTTTCATTAATATGATACATAAAATCATGAAATGAGGCAACACTAACACAATAGGAACATAAAAGAAGAGATCTTCAAGTAGGTATTAAAAAGTTCAACTTCCTAGGAGTCAAAGAAATACAGATGAAAAGATTGGCAATGATTTTATCCAACAGATTGCAAAGATTAAAAAAAACTGTAATACCTAGGGTTGGTACAAATGAAAGAAGTCAGGTAATGCTGGTAGAAGTTTAAATTCTTAAAATTCTTTAGTAGGAATTTGGTGATAAATACCAAGAACTTAAAAGATTTTTTTACTTTTGGATCCAGAAATTTTCTTTCCAAGAATTTAACTAAAGAAAAAATCTAGGATCTACACAAAAATATTTATGCAGATGCTGTAAAAATTTACACAGGGATGTCTTAGAGTTCTTAGAAAAAAAGAAAATAATCTAAATGTCCAACAATAGGAGAATAGTTAAGTAACCAATTATACATTAATATTTTGAAGTATTACAAAGCACATTAAAATGAAAACATACAGAAATATTTAAAGACACAGAAAGATAATTATATTACTTGATAGAAAGAAGAAAAAGTAGATTACAAAACAAGGACAATATGATCCTATTTACACAAATACCTTCTTTACACATACTCACGCATGAACACAGGAAATAGAAATTTTGGTTATACACCAAAATAGTAAAGCTAAATAAATTACGAGACATCCCATGAATTGGAAGACTTATTTCTGTTAAGATGGCAATACTCTCTAAATTGATCTAGAAATTCTATACCATCTTTATCAAAATTTCAACTGCCATTTTTTAAAGAAATGGAGAAGCTGATGTTAAAATTCACATAGACATTCAAAGGACTCAGGGTAGCCAAAATAATCTTCTAAAGAAGAACAAATTGGAAAGACTCATTCTTCCTGATTTCAAAACTTACAACAAAGCTACAGTAATCACAACAATGTGGTACCAGTATAAAGATAGACATATGGATCAATGGAATATATTAAAAAGTCCAGAAATAAATATATACATCTATGGCTAATTGATTCAATAAGGGTGCCAAGACATTTCATTGGGGAAAGAATAGCCTTTTGAATAAGCGATGTTGGCAAAAATGGATGTCCCCATTAAAAAGAATTAATTTGGATCTTTATTTCACATGAGAAAAAAAATTAACTCAAAATGGATCAAAGACTAAAATGGAAGAGTTAGATTGTAAAATTCTCAGAAGGAAACATAGGTGTAAATCTTTGTAACCTTGAATTAGGAACTGGTTTCTTAAGTATGACACCAAAAGCACAAGCAACCGAAGAAAAAATACATAAATTGGACTTCTTCAAAATCTAAAACTTTTATTTGTCAAAGAACACTATTAAGTAAACAAAAAGGCAAGTCACAGAGTGGGAGAAAGTATCTGCAAATCTTATATCCCATAAGAGTCTAGCATTCAGAATATATGAAGAACCCTTACAACTCAATGATCAAAAAACAACCCGATTTTAAAAGGGGGAAAATATTTGAATATACATTCCTCCAAAGAAGATATGCAAATAGCCAATTAGTGCATGAAAAGATGCTCAACCTCATCACCTATGAGGGAAATGCAAACCACAACCTCAATGAGATATCACTTCACACCCATAAGAACAGCTATGATAACAAAGACAGACAAGTATCAGTGAGGATAGGGAGAAACTGGAACTCTCATACATTGCTGTGAGAACTGTTAAGAGTGCACCCACTGAGGAAAACTGTTTGGTGGTTCCTCAGGAAGTTCAACATAGAGCTAACATACCGCCCAGTGATTGCACTCTAGCTATGTAGTCACAAGAACTGAAAATATATGTTCATACAAAAACTTACACATGGATGCTCGTAATGATATTTAGAATAACCAGAGTGGAAACACCAAACATCAGCTGATGAATGGATAAACAAAAGGGACTATGTCCATACGATGGAATATCATTCAGCCATATGAAAGAAGGGAGTACTGACACATGCTACATCATGGACTGACCTTGAAATACTATGATAAGTGAAAGAAGCCAGACATAAAGGGCCACATAATACATGGCTCCATTTATATGAAATGTCCAGAATAGGCAAATTCATAGAGACAGGGTTCTTTCTTGGGCCAATGAAGGTGTTTTGGAATTAGATAGAGGTGATGATTGAGCAATTTTGTGAATATACTAGAAATCACTGAATTGCACTCTTAAAAATGGTGGATTTTATGGTATATAAAATAAATTATACCTAAAAAAAAATAGAATGAGTCTGGGGGGCAATGTGCTAGTCCTAGCTGAATCAGACACCAGCAGGATCATCTTGGCACGCAGTTGGGTTGAAAGCTGTGGCCCCAACCAGGCAGCCAGCTGTGTAGCTGCTGGGAAAGCCAGAGCAAGGCATGTGTGTAAGGAGGAGGCCGGGAGCTGCCAACCAGGCAGGGCTGGTGGCTTACACGTGCTTGGATTTCTTCCACACAGAGCAACGGATTTCTCCACATGCTTTAATCTTTCCCTCCTTGGAGTCATTTGACTTTTTGAAGAAGAAACTCAGGAGGTGGGTCACTGTAGCTAGGGCACCAAACAGCCATTGCAATTGACTACCCAGAGCTTCCCTTCCGTAATCATCTTTTTAATACTAACAGAAATAGAGGTTTTAAAGATTTTATTTTAAAATTTAGCCAATGAAGTTAAGAGTTTCTTGGGAAAATCAGCACCAGAGTGCTGTCATCCTCTCCTCCCTGGTTTTGTCAATATTTCATCTTCATTAAAGAGGCTAAAGATTTTCATATTTCCCAAGCTGAGCCAATGCAGTGACTCCCAGTTCTCTTCACTGAATCCATTTGGTTCTTTTTCTGTGAGGCCTGGGGAGGGAAGAGCTGCGGCTAGGTTTCACAGCCTTCCCTAAGTGGTTAAGGATCACCTGTGATACTAATAATTGTTGTCTTTGGTAACTTCAACTTGAACAGTAACAAAAGGTATAAATCACCCCCAAGGCTCTTAATTACTCCCATTAACAGTTGCTTTGTTATTCCGGATGCAGAGCAGTTTCACTGCTCTGTGAGTACACACTGTGAGTACAGAGCTACAAGCCTGGCTTCAAGCCAAGAGTTAAAATAAGTTATGCTAAATGGATGGCTGAATTGTTCCCCTGGACTCTTTCTAGGTTTGGGGATGTGAGCCTCAGCGAATGAACGCTATAGGAGCCTGGGGTCTGCTCATCTAGGAGTTCCTCGGGGTGCGACATGGCCTCTTGCCACAGTTAATCTTTCTCATCTTTCTTTGTTTTGCTTCTAGCATCAGTGTTTTCTTCCTCCCTCCCTCTTCTTATTCTATCCTGTGACACTACAAATCTTTCTCCTTTCCTTCCATGCATTCTTGAACAGTCAAAAAAAAAAAAAATAGAGGTATAAAATTTAAGAGGAAAATCCAAAAACAAAAGCAAGCTACTCAGCTGGACCATTTGGAGAAGTCTGGAAATTTCCAGCTCTCTTCTTCAAAAAGCTGCCACAGTGCTCAGTTTCCCAATATAGTCAAATCTCAACTCCTTATTGAGGAATTCAAGAAGCTCCATGATGCAGCCCCAAACTCCCTTCAAGTTCATGCCCAGCTGTCATTATGAGCTGTGATTCTTAAGAGCACAGCCTTTGGATTCCTGTTTAGGAATCTGACCTTGCATGTTCACTTCCTCACCACGTGACCTTGGACAGATTATCACACTTGCAGTGTGACCTTGGATAAATCATTTCTACCTGCTGAGCCTCACATGTCCCACATGTACCCACCTCATGGATTAGGAGAATTAAATGAGATGATACATAGCAATACTTAACACCACTGACACAAAGTAGGTTCTTAAGAATGGGACCCACCGCTCTAATGATGGTGAGAATCTGAAAAGCTTGCCCTTGACCTTCTTTATTATTAACTTTTGAAGATTTTCAGGTCAAAGGCTCCAACTGCCTTCACCAGCACCTTGCCCTATTACTCTGATCTCCATCTTCTCCATCCACGCTCTCAAAATTTATGTTGAGCTTTTAAGTCGGATCTTCATTCTGCCTAGAATTCTGTCTCCTTCCCTGGATTTTGAACCGCTTGAGGACAGAGATTGGACCCTGCATGTTTGTGGAGTGAATAAACAAGTAATAAAGTGTTGCATCATTATGAAGAAATACATGTTAAGTGGGCACAGACCATTTAGAAACAATGAACTTTTTCTAGACAGCCTAACATACCAATGGTCTTAAAACTACTACTTACTAAGACTTACCTCAGAGACCTTAAAAAATGCATTTGGGAACAAAAAGTATGCTCCTTTTTTTTTTTCCCCCCTTCCTTTTTGGGAGGAGTCAAAACTTGCTTGTGATTCCCTTTTCACTGAATCAGCGAAAACTGGACCTCAGGGCCCCATCTCCATCAAGCCACATTTCCCTGAAGATCAAGAATTCTCCATTTAACACTTAAAAAAATAAATCTTGATTCTGTTAGTGGGATCAAAGAAGTGAAAAGAAAACAAATCTCAGTCTCTCTGTGTCTCTGTCTCTCACCCTTTTCCCACACAAGACACACGCAAGTGCAAATAACATCTCAAAGTCTCCACAGTGTGTGTCCCTGGGTAATAAGAAGTCAGATGATATTAATTTTCTCTTTCCTTTCTTGCTGTAATTTCTAAAGCCTATATGATGAATATTCTTACCATTGTAATTAGAAAAAAAGTTAATACGAGTCCTGTGGGAAGAAAAATAAAGCCTCCTTAGATAGAAATATGTGCTGAAGTCATACGTCCAGATTGTCTAGGACAGTTCTAATTTTGAATACTTATTTGGATTCCACTGACTCCAAGGTACATTCTTTTTATCTGTTTTGTGACAGTCTAGGCAAGATGGTCCTTTGTAAACTTGATCCACATAGACAAGGCCTAGACGGGGTTTATGGGGCCACCGTCCCAGCTTCATAAGTCATTTGCATATTAGCAGCTATATGCCTGTTGCAGCGCCAAGTTTGTAGAGAACATTGCAATAATGCTTTTTCAAGGTCAGGTACTAATGTACTTAGTTGAAATAAACAGGACTCATGGTCCTATCTTTATTATCATCAGAATCATCACTACCAACATTTACGGTTCTCTTGCCACTTGCCAGGAATAACATTAAATCTCACTCATTCTCACCACAACACTGAGGTAGAGATTATTACTGTTTTCCACTTAACTGAGAAGGAACAGAAACTTAGAAAGGTTATCACCAGAGAAAACATTCACTTCACCATATTCTACTTTAAAGCAGTTCATGTGAGAAAGATATAAGCAATTGGGTTGAGAATTCAATCTGTGAAAACAAACTCTGAAAATATACAGCACCTAAAATGACAGCTACATTTAAAAAGTGGGGAGAAAAACTGCCAAGCTAAAGTAAGTCTAAATATGCATGTGAAGCCCAGAAATGAGTCCACTAAAACTGACAGGGACAGAAAGACCAAGGGAAAAATGTTTCCACTTAAAGGTCATTATTTCCAAAATGTGTAACCTGATCAGAACTCAGGACTGCTCTGTACACAGTAAGGAGAGACTGGTCCCTGGCTGGGTGGAGAAGACCTTGAATTAGCATGTTGTCTTAATGATTTCAGTTATTTTCCTAATAATTCATTTAAAAAAAAAGGGAGAAGCATACCTTAGAACTCTTGTGTCCCATTAATAGGCTTTATTTTTGCTGTTGTATAGTACTATTTCATTGCTAAAGCTAAGGTGAACGTATAATTCAGTTTAAATGCTGTATGTTACAGACAAGCTGCTTACAATGTATGGTCTCAGGAATTTTTGGAAACTTGTCTTTAGGTGTTATGGGCACAAAATAATAGCCTAGAGTTTGGTCCTCTAGCTATAAAAGACAAATAAAGCTTCTAGTAGCTTGACAACTTAGAAAAGTTAACTCTGCCATAAAACATGGGGTGGTGGGGGGTAGGTTCTGAAATCTTTTCCTGGCTCTGGAATAGGAGAACCAGAGAAGGCTATGAGAATTCAGAGAGTGTTAGACTATGATCAGGAAGGTTAAGATTTCTAATTTAAAATAAAAGTGACAAGCCACAGACTAGAAGAAAATCTTTGCAGGAGACACTGATAAAGACTGGTTACAAAATACATAAAGAACTCTTAAAACTCAACAATAAGAAAACACACAACCTGATTTAAAAATGAGCCAAAGACCTTCACAGACCTCTCAGCAAAGAAGAAATACAGATGCAAATAAGCATATGAAAAGATGTTCCACATCATATGTCATCAGGGAAATGCCAATCAAAATGCTGAGATATCACTACATGTTAGAATGGCTCAAATCCGGAAGACAGGCAACATCAAATGTTGACAAGGATGTGGAGCAGCAGAAATCCTCATTCAGTGCTGAATGGAATGCAAAATGGTACAGCCACTTTGGAAGACAGTTTGACACTTTCTTACAAAACTAAACATACCTTACCATGTGATCCAGCAATTAAGCTCTTTGATATTTACTCAAAGGAGTTGAAAACTTATGTCCACACAAAGGCCTTCACAGGTATGCTTATAACAGGTTTATTCATAATTGCTGAAACTTGGAGGCAACCAGATGTCCTTTGGTAGGTGAATGATCAACTGTGGTACATCTAGACAATAGAATATTATTCAGCACTAAAAATAAATGAGTTATCAAGCCATGAAAAGACATGAAAGATCCTAAAATGTATATTAGTAAGTGAAAGATGCCAAATGCAAAGGACATGCTGTATGATTCCAATCACATGATATTCTGGAAAAGACAAAACTGTAGAGACAATAAAAAGATCAATGGTTATCTCTTTAATATTTTTTTTTAAAGATCAGACAATAAAATGGCAAGAAGGAGGGATGAGCAGGCAGAGCACAGAAATTTTAGGTCAGTGAAACTCTGGTATGATACTGTAATAGTGTGTACATGCTTTATGCATTTGTTAAAACCCAGAGAATGTACATCATGGTAAACTCTAATGTAAACCATGGAATATGGGTGACAATGATGTGTTGGTGTAGGTTCATCAGTTGTTGGGAGAGATACTGTGCATGTGTGGGTCAGTGGATATATGGAAGCTCTGTACTTTCTGCTCAGTTTTACTGTGAACCTAAAACTGCTGTAAAAAATACAGTCTATTTTTTAAAAAAGATAAGTATATACATATATGTGTATGTATAATTATCATCACCACCTTCTTTTATAAGACTAATTAGAGGCAAAATTGTAAAACTGAATCAAGTTTATCCTTGGGATTTCCCAGGCTCCACTCTTGAGTCCCCATTCCCTGTGCTGGAATGCTGGGGCTTCTCCACCACAGGCTAAGTGTGGTGTTTAAGTCCATGGGACAGTGGTGAGCCAGTCCCTGCCCTCAACAAGATACTATTCAAAGCAGAAGAGAGGCATTAAACAAGTAACAGTAGCTACAGAGATGGTCGACTGAATTGTGATGAGTATCCTAAAAGCACATAATGAGATCAAACCAAGTCAGTGGGGCCAGAGATGGCTTCTGGGAAGAAGAAACTGAAGCTGCATCCTCAAGGTTGCTTAGGAGTTGGGCGGGAGAAGGCATATTCTCAGGCTGCGGGGTGGGTTTGAGGGAGGAAACCTGGGCATGGAAACACACATGGGAGGCTCTGAGGGAGGAGGGCTTCAGGCATGTGGGAGAAATGGAAAGGCCTGGGTTACCTTGCGGCACCAGAACAGAACTGAGGAGAGATGCAGCTGGAGACGGCAGGGGACAGACTGCAGTTTATCCTAACAGCAAGGACCAGCCATTGCAGGTTTCTAAGCAGAAGAATGATGGTATCTTATCTCTCATTTTATTTCCAGAACCTACTTTAGTGCTTAAAACATCATGGGTGGCTCAATAAACCTTTTAGAAAGGAAAGATGGAAGGAAGAATGAGAAAGAGACGGGCCACTCACTCACTCAATTATGTATTCCATAATCAGTGGAATTCCAAGTGTCTGAAATAGGCAATACAATCACTCAAATAATTCCTTTTCTGAGTGAAATCATCATCGCTATCATTATCACCACCATCCATTTGTATTCAAAGAATCATTTTCTCCTCTAAGAAAACCACAATATATGTTATCAGAAATTTTTATTGTAATTTCAAACCAGAACATTCTCTTCTTGCACTCTTGTATCTTCTGATGAGGGTTGTAAAACTCAACAACATTACTACTGATGATGAGAGGTATCGTTTTTTATTTGTAGTCATTGCTCTTCAATGACCTAAACAGCTTTAACACTTCTCCTAGCCTCCACAAAAGGATATTGACTCTCCCCTCCCCACCCCCTTTTATTTCCCCCGATAGTGAAATCTAGCTAAAGGAGTGACTCAGATAACCTGACTATTTTGGCGTTTCCCCCCATGGTACAGCTGGGATTCTATTTGAGTGTGTAGAAATTCTAAGAATGAAGTGCTCTTCTTGCTGAAAATGCTATCCCAAAGGTGATTTACTTCTGTTCAGAGTCTAAGAGAGATCCCGTCTGCTGTTTTGTGTAATGTCCTCTTCATACACATAGAAAATATGGTCAAGTCTCATTTAACTGAGAAGAAAATACCTACTCAAGATAAGGAAACTAAGAGGAGGTAGACGAGGTAGCCATTCTTACAAATTGAATGAAGGTGAAACAGTTAGAATGCAGATGTTTCTTAGGAACCTGAGCAAATATGAAAGGGGCGAAGGGAACCAGGACAGCCAACTCCCGAGGCCCTTGGACAGCCCTGCCCGAGGTGTCCGGCTCCTGGAAGCACTGAGCTGGGTCCTCCACCCTACTGCGGACAGCATTTCTGCTTGTATCCCCCCGACTCAGGGGGTGTCTGCCCTGTGGTAGATGATTAGTAAATGAGTGTTGAATGGAATGGATGGAAGAAAGGATGGCAAAATAAACAAAACCAAACCAGCATATTTTGGCTGCTATATATTGGAAAGGGGACAAATAACCACCATCTTGAAATTACTTGATAATATCCTGGGGTTGCTGTCAGCAAGGCTGGTCAGAATGTGTAAGAACCTGTGGCGGGGGTGCCTAGGAGGGAATATGGGGGAGGTGGGAGTTTGTGAAGATACTTTAGGTCAGGAGTCCAAACTACTACCAGTGGGCCAGTCATCACTTTTTGTAAGTGAAGTTGTGTTTGAACCCAGTGACACCTAGTCCTTTCTGTGATGTTTGTGGCTGTTTTCGGCTATAATGGCAGAGTTGAGTAGTTGCAACAGAATCCATATAACAATGAGGCTAAAGTACTTACCATCTGGACCCTTATCAAAAACTCCGTCCACACTGGCATTAGGTCGTGGGCAGAAGAGGAGCAAATGCAAGATCTAGGCAGGCAGGATCTGGAGTCATGGGAGTTCCAACAGAGTCAGAAGTGTGACCACTGGGTCTCAGACACACGAAATGTTAGAACTGGAAAGGCCCTCACACTTCGCAGGACCAACCTACTCCGCTTTGGAAGAAAAGATTCTGGCTTAGACAAGGAAAACACTTGCTCCAGGTCTCAGGGTCAGTTAGTGGAAGCTCCAAGACTAGCTGAGACCAGGTGAGCCACCAGGAGTAGACTGTAACCAGATAGTACTCAGAGGTCTAGCAAGAGTCTATTCCCTTCCTGTGGCAGAGACATAGTTCCTGTGGTCACCTCACACCTTGGGGCTAAAGGACACATGACTTACTCTTCTTTAAGGAAAAGGCAGTATCTGGGTGAAGAAGGCAGGGGATGACTGCTTTCTCAAATTCCCTTTTTGCCTTTGGGATTCATGGTTGATTTTCTCATGAAATATGTGACGGACAATGACACCGAATTCAAAACTTTGCACGAAACATGGCGAGGCTTAGAAGCACGGGGCAGATGGGTGGGCTTTTTTAACCTACCCAGTAAGCCTCATGGAGGAGCGGTTTGCAGGTCACTTTAAGCAGTCTGTCATTGGTAATGCCTATTCCCAAGGCATTCTGGGTAAATAATTAAATAAAGACAAACGTTTTGGGTAAGTAATTAAATAAATACAATTGCCTACAAGGCTTGGAGCCCCTCCGATGCAGCACACGTAGAAGAAAAACAACAGCAGTTTCTCAAACTCCAGAGAAACTTGAACTTCTAAAAGGTTAAATAAATCTCAGAAGTATAGAGCAAGGCTTCACTAGTTATGTTCTAGAAAAAGATTCCTCTGTGGTGTGAGCCCACCAAGCAGCATTGGCTAAACAAACAACCTCCTTGTCACCAAACTCGCAGACCAAGAAAAGGTTCACTGAAGAACTGGATTGCTTTCTGTGGATTATCCTCAGGAGATGGTGGCTGTGGTAGAGACAGGGGAGCTCACACAGCTGGTCCCTTGGTCTGTAGGTAAGGGAACTGAGATCCAGAGGGGTACACCTATTGCCATGGGCCATAAAGCACAGGCAGTTTCAGAAGCCTGGCCTCTTTTCAACATGCTACGCCTAAGAACAGTGACAACGGTGCCTAGCACATGGTAAGCACTCTGTGAATGTTTGCAGAATGAAGAAATGACAGAATAAATTCAGCTGCACTCTCTGAGTGCCTTATATGAGCTGCACACAGTTTGAGGCTCTGGGGATACAGTGTTGAACAAGACCAACAGGATGCCTGTCCTCCCAGAGCTCACATTCGTGTGTGTGGTATGTATGGGTGCCCATGAGAGTAGTATGGCAATGGGGATAATGTGTGTTGAGGAGTAGTGGAATAATCATAATAATCACAATAACATAACAAATCATAGTAACATTAAATATTTAATGAGCATTCACTAGATTCGAGGTACATTCAAGCACCTGGGTTAGTCAGTTCAGCTGCCACAACAAAACACCACAGGTGGGTGGCTTAGGTAACAGGATTTTATTCCTCACAGTTCTGGTGGTTACAAAGTCCAATATCAAGGTGCTGGTTGATTCTGCTCTCTAGTGAGGGCCCTCTTCCTGACTTGCAGACAGATGCCTTCCTCCAGTACCTGAGCATGACAGAGAAGAAGCAAGCTCCGGCCCCGATTCCTCTTACAAGGACACTAATCCCACTATGGGAACTCCATCCTCATGCCTTCATCTAAACCCCACTGCCTGCCAAGGTCCAGCTCCAGGTATCGCCACAGAGGGTCTAGTGCCTCAACATCAGAATTGTGGGTAGACACAAACATTCCATCCATAACAGTACTGTGTATAAGCTGATCCTTTTGGCCTCTCAATAACATAGGAGAGCTACTCTCACCCCCTGTTTTACAGATGAAGAAACTGGAGCACCCAGTTAAATGGCTGACTCAAAGTCATTCAGCTATAAGTGGCAGAGCCAGGATTCAAACCCAGACAGTCTGGCCCCATAGTCCTAAGTTTATCCAAAGATCAGGGGATGAACGAATAAATAGGTGAGCAAATAAATAAATTAACACAATTCTTCATTTGTGAATATTTCATAGGAAAACAAATACCTTTCATAAAATTGGTTTTGGGAAGTTAATTGTTTGTAAGTAAACTGTAAGAAATTCTGGCCATGGGAACTCTTACTTGATATCTTAAAATTTTACTTGAAAAATTCAGATACATAAACAAAGTTTATTTAGGTTCATATGTGCAAACTTCTTGCCCCAAGTGACAATTTCCAGATTATAGGTCTAAATATCACAAGAATAGCTAATATTTAGTGAGCCTGACCATGTGCCATGTCCTAAGTACTATATATATATTTATCTCACTAAATTGTCATCCTAACTTTACAGATGAGACCACTGAGGCACAGAGAAATGAATTACCTTTCCCAAAGTCATGGAGCTAATAGTAGCAAAGTTGGGGCTAAATGAGGAATTTCAGTTCCAGAGACTAGGAAATACTCCCTCTAGCATCTCTGTTTTTATTTATGGCCATGGTTCCCCACTTGGCCTCACATTGCCTTTGCCTGGGGAGCTTCTTGCAAATGCCTGGGCACCATTGCAGTTAAATAAGGGTCTCTAGGAGTGGAGCCTCGGTACTGCTATCTTTTAAAAGCTGCCTTTACAATTCTGATGCATGGTAAGAGTTCAAAAACACTGACTTAGTGAACCAGTAATTGGCTCAAACACCCTCTCTGTTTTGAACTTTCTACCCAAAGCCAGTATCACAACAATCTCCATCCTATTAATAACCTCTGTGGCTTGAGGTGACAGTCCACAGCTCAGGGTGGCAATGCTGTCTCCCTTCTAAAGAAAGTTTATGCGGTTTCCTTCCTGGAGCCTCTGGCTTTTCTGAACTTCCAGGTCCACGTGCTGGGTCTGCTTAGTTCTCCCTTTAGGAAGGATCAAGCAGGAACGAGTCTGTTACATCCCCAATCACTCTTAGCTCCGAGCAGCTCCCCTTTACTGTGCCAGGTAACACATGCTTACCATACAGTGTCATTACTCTTCACCCCTGGGGTTTGTGGAAGTCCCAATCAACAGGACCCCTCTGCTTTCTCCATAGACCAGTTGGGATAGGCAAAGGAGTTAGGCAGATAGAGGTCAAAATGTAGGCGTTATTACAGATCAAAGATTTTGGAGAATATGGGGTGGGGGAGGGGCAGCAATGAGCTCCTCCACACAATGCCCCACAATTAGACACTGAGCAGAAGTTCAGCAGATGGACACACATAAGCGAACCTGGGAGAGAGACTCCTCTGGTGCTGTAAAGTGTATTTAGAAAGCACTGTATAATTGTAAGACATTATTCCTAAAATGGAAAGTGCACAACAAACACTTTATTTAGTGCAGACACTATGCTGGGTTATTGGTAAGTCTACTACACTACAACAAATTGTGCAAAGTCATTGCCAAATTTCCCTCAGTTTACATGTAGCCACTGTTTGCAACATTTCCCCACATCAACCCCTCAGAAAAGTGAGAGAGAAGAGATTTTATTGTATTTCCATCTTTTATACTGTACTTATGGGCACCATATGCAAGACACATGCAAGAGGCATAGCCACAGCACACCCCACATGGGCACTGAGAGCTATTTACATTAGATTTTCTTGTTGGAGTAGCTGTAGGCATGTAAAATGTTTATTACTGTTATATTGCCATTGCTTTCATTCCACATATACCTGCTGTTGAGCATCTGGTCTTGTGTTGAAAAGAATGGGAGAAAGTTGATTTTTCTTTAGAACTCTGGTTTTCTTTCCTCTTTTTCCTGGCCTTCCTCTCTGGCCAGCCCTGGTGGCTAGAGAGAGTAACCTTGGTGTTAGCAAAAAAAAAAAAGAAGTCATGGCAAAGACTGCTTTTCTTGTAAACAATCAAAGAAACAAAAGAAAAAAAAAAAGAAACAAAAGCAGGTCTTTTCAATACCAAGGTAATCTGTCTTCAGAGAGAAGTCCATTAAATTTTTCCCCTGGTTTACTGAGGAGATGGTAACTGCACCCCACATCAGCCCATCCCCTTCCACCCCAAACCACTGCTTAACATCATCAGCCCCACAGTTGGAGCATTATCTGCTAGCCAGTTGTCTGATGTCCAGCCCGTTACCTAACCATTGTCTTCAAAGATCTTAAGGTAAGTAGACACCACTGTATGTTAAACAACAGAAGTTAAATACAGTAATAGATGATATCATATAATTAGTACCTTGGAAAGCTATCCGGACTTAGACTGAGCAAAGCAGCAGGACTTTCTCTCATGAGCTTGGTCACATCATTTGACTTCTTTGAACTGTGCAGTAAAATACAGATAGTATGTGTGGTGGTTAACAAGCTGCGCCTTAGATTCAATCAGACATGAGCATGAACCTCAACTTTGTCATTTGTCAGCTCTGCGACTTGGGGTAACTTACAAAACCATTCTATGCCTTCAACTCTTCATCTGCAAAAGGCAACCTCCTAACAGGGCGACCGTGAGGATTAAACACGATGCTCATAAAGCATTCAGCAGAGGGCCCAGCCCTCAGTAGGTGCTCCATACGAGGCAGCTGTCATCATTAAGTGAAAAATACTTCTGTGAAACCACTAATAAATTACTCTGGTTATATAATCAATTGTCAGAAGAGTGGTGCTGATGGCTGAGCAAGTGTGATCTCCATGGGATCTCCATCTTCAAACCAAGCTTGTCTTTGAAGAAGGCTAGAGCTGAATGGCAGTGGGGCAGGGCCGGGGGGTGCGGGGGTGGCGATGATGAGATGGTGTAATCAAGGGCAAGGAAGCAGGTATGTGCGTGGAGTAATTGGTGAAGAGTGAGGATAACTGCTTGGGGTTATCCAACATTGTTATTCAGGAAGGGCTTTTACAACACTTCCCAATACATTCCTTCTCAATCCCAATTTCTGCTACCTGTCCTCTCTTCCTCCTCCTACCCCATGTGAAGCTTTTGCTCCAAAAAGCAGCTACAGTCACTGTTCCTAAATTATTCCACGCACATTCCTGCTTCCTTGTCCTTGGTTAAGCCGTTCTCATCCTCTTCAGCCCTGCCTGCTGCCCATCCAACTTTTTGTGTTTCACCCTAGAAGTTTTCCCTTACTGACAAAAATTAGAGAGTAGTAAATTGGAAACTCCGATAATTAGAATTACAGAATACAACTGATAAAGATTTGAACTCTGAACTTGCACCAATTACAGATAACCTGAAAAATTCTCTAAAATAATTTTAAAGATTCAGAACTCAGGAGATAACATTGTCAAATCTGACTTACATAGGACAGAAAAGAGAATTATAGTATGTAACCACAATGACAAAAGAGAGGATTTGACCAGGATAGTTTTCTATTGAGGGGAGATTAGAACAATACCAGGGCCAGAATGCATGTTATTTGTAGATAATAATACTGATGATAGCCAAAGCTGCTATTTACTGAGCACAGGGTCATGCTAGAAACAGTTAGTCTTATTCACTCTCACAGCAACCTGCTATCTGCATCTTACCAATTAGGAAACTGAGGAAATTGTGACTTAATAACTTGTCCAAAGTCACACAGCTAATGAATGGAGGACAAACAGACTTAAAGGAAATTCTATTTGACCTCCAAACTCATGCTTTTCCTACTGCACCCATACAAATGCACAGGTACTCACACACACACACACACACACACACCACACACAAATACATACACACATATACACACAGACACATTTCCTGAAGTTGAATAAATGTAATTAACGTGTTCTAACATAAGGAGTCAATAATTATATCCATTGATTTCTATTATTTTCTTTACAAGGTTTTAAGTTGCTAGGATCTTAACTGGATGGGCCAGGTGACATCAGCAAGTGCAGGCTCGATACTTCGGCAGGGCAGGCCAGGGACACTGCCCCCTTCTAGAGGGAGGCCTATGTCAATCAGTGCCTTGGATTAGTCTTTCTTGTATGAATTCTCATATTTACTCACCATCCTCACAATAATCCCATGCAGTTCTCATTTTATATTGAGAACTCTGAATTCTAGAGGCTAAGTGACTTCCCAAGGCCCTACATAGCTAGCTTGCATCAGGGTAGGGATTCGCATCAGGTCTTCTAACTCCAAATCTGGACTCTTCCCATTATAGCACAGCTGCTTCTAGAAGGTGCATCAAATTAGTATTTTAAAAATGTAAGCTGGGTTTAAATCTGCTGTGGCAGAGGTATTAGATCCCACTGATGTTCAGTTTTTGCATATGTAAAAATGGGGACAATAGATTGATGTGAATACTAGGCAAAAGAAAAGAGAACATAGTTCAAAATTACCCCAGTGGTTTATGTTAGATCTTAAGCTTCTGAGGATTATTTGTTTTACTGAAGTATAGTTGATGTAAAATATGATATTGCTTTCAGAGGTACATCTGCAGCTAATTTATTGATGCTGAAGAATTTATTAAGTACCCACTATGTGCCAGGTACTATGCTAGGTGCTAGAGACACAAAAATAACCATTTCTTAATTGATCTTTGAATTTTTAGAGCTGAGCAGAGTGGCAGTCAATTCCAGGAATGCCTAAATTTGATATGACTGGAATGGATAAAAGTAGATGGGAGAATGAACAAATTAAACATATATGAGAATGAGAAATTTTTAACCTTGTGTATTAAAATATATTCATTCAACAAACATATTAAGTCTCTACTATGTATGCTATTCTGGGTGTTGTGGAAGACACAAGAATAAACAAACACATATTTTATTTCCAAGAACAGCATGCTGTAGTAATAAGAACATGGTATTCAGAGTCAGAAGACCTGCATTTGAAGCTTGATTCTACTGTTTACTAGCTTAATAACTTGGAACACATTTCTGAGAATCAGTTTTCCCTTCTGCAAAGTGAGGATAATAATATTGACTTCTCATGATTGTTGATAAAGATAGCATTTGTAAAAGTGCTTTGAAAAATTGCTATATAATATTGTCATTATTATGTAAATATCCATAAACATTTGCTACCAGCTCTCACATTCAAGTTTATTGGGGCACCTGGAGAATTGCTTTACTTGCCTGCTTTGCTTCTGTGGTGCAGACTTGGCAAAGGTCAGCAGGAATGGATGAATATGATTGGTATTATCATCAATTGCTTTCTTCCTCCCTGGAATCTATTCAAGACAATCATGGAGACAGTTGCTGTAAAGGGCTTTTTATGTAAAAGGAGATGCGTGCCCTAACCAAACTCAAAGGACCAATAACAAGTTTGAATTCTTGTGTCTTATGGTGACTATAATTTCTTAAGTTAGTTATTTGTTCTAAATAACACTGGGCTTCAGAATTTCTGGGCCTTTTTGCCTTTCTCTCTGATTCACAGTAGAATTAAGTCAACTAATGCATGCAAGTAACTAACCATATACCCAAGTAGGAAACACTCCCTTGAGTAAGCCATGATCTCTGCCTTCAAGGATCGTGGTGAGTCAGACATGAATATAAATAATCACAATACAATAGGAATACTTTACAATAGACATATGAACAAATCATCATAGCAAAGAGAGGTGTGACTTACCAGCTTTGCTGTGAAAATCAGGGAAGCTTTTCTCGAGAAGATGACACCTGACAAGGCCTTCATGTAAGAATAGAAGTTCACCAGACAGTGGAGGGAGGGAGAAGAGCCCTCCAGACAGAGAAAACAGCACATGCAAAGGCGAAGAGAAAGGAGAGTTGCAGCGCATGCATATTTGGAGAGAGATTATTTTTGTGCAGTTGATTTTAGGTTGTATGACAAAAAAGATGAGGTTGGAAAGGTAGGTTAGGACCAAATTATGGTGGGCTATGCTGAGGACTTGGGATCTGAGCTTCTGAATCATGCATCCCTGGCACTTAGCAGAGTTCCTAGAAGTAAATCCTCAGTATTTCTTGAATGAGAAAACTATGGTTAGTTATAGTACCTGGAAATGTTTTCCATGTATCTAACTATCCCAAATCTCCATCCCTTTAGACTTTGAAAGAAGGAAAATGGGCAGGGGAAAAAGCAATGCCCCTGGGAAAGAAAGAGAAAAGCAAGCAGAGTGAAGGGAGAAGGTACAGATGATGATACACAAAGTCGCCAAGAAGTAATGACTTGGGACTTGTTGTCAGACCCCCGGGTTTGCTATTTACCATCTGTGAGCAAGATGGCAAGTCAAGTAACTGCCTAAGCTTTGGTTTCTCCATCAGTAAATGGGAGTGAGTGATAGATAGTAATTTTTACTAAACTATAGCATGGTATGAAGGATCAAACCAGATTTCTATGAAAGCTCTTTAAGAAATGGCAAAAATTATGCACATTTCAGGGAAACTTGAGACCATTCTACTGAAGTTAAAGGGTCTCAGGGTGGAGGAGTGTGGGGTGGAGAATTACACATACAGAGTAGCAACATGGAACCTGACAGCCCAGGATGACTGATTCCAGTTTTCAAGAGCAGCGAGAGCCTGGCTAACAGTGGCAAATGATTGCCATTTCCTTTGTCAGGCAGTGACAGGAGTTAGTTGACCTGAAAATTCACTAATAGTTCCATTAGAGAGGCCTTGGAAGTAGCCATCTTTTTACTCATCCTGGTCAATTAACAATGAATTAATGCCAGACGTATTTTCAATTGAGCTGCATGCTGGTTTCCCCCCATTTTGCTAAAAATATCCCTTTTAGAGAAACAGCTAGTGGAAATATACTGCTTTTCTTCCAAGGCTGCTCGGAGCATTTCTGGACCAATGTCAGCTCTAGGCATTGATGAGGTAGCAGGTCAAACCCTGGATTTGATATAGAAGACCCAAGTTCAGGCACCAGCTTTCCCACATACCAGCTGTGTGTTCTTGGACAAACAATTGAAACTTCCTGAAGCTCAGTGTTTTCACATGAAAATTGAAAGGGTAGAGATGAATGCTAAAGTCCCTTTCAGGAATATAATGCTATGAGAACATTTTTAGGTAGTTTCAGGCATTGTGGCAGAATGGCAGGCTGCACTTGAGGGTGGTAGAGGAGCTCTGGATTTCTGCTGTATGTTCTGAACTTGGATTAAGTCTTGGCCCTTGTTCCAGTTCAGTGTTTCTCAACCAGGGGAGGTGGGTGAGATGGGGGAATGAGGGGGTTTGGCCCCCACTGGACATTTGGCAATATCTGGAGACATTCTGGTTGTCACCACTGGGGGATGCTACTGGCATCTAGTGGGTAGAGGCTAAAGAGACAGCCAAACACAGTATGATGCACAAGACACATCTCCATAATGAAGAATTAATCTGGCATAAAAAGTCAATAGTGCAGAGGTTGAGAAAACCTGTATATATTGGATGGGTTTGACCAAGTCTTAGCTTGTTTGTTGTTTACCTCAGCGCCTGCATTTGTAAAATAGGGATGATAATAAAACCTGTCTCTTCCTATCATCTCACAAGGTTGACAACCAATTCAGGTAACAGGTCAAAAGGGTCTTGAAATTTCATGGGCCTCAAAATGGAGGAAGATTGTCCTCATAATTAACACACTTCTGCTACTGCATGAGCCACTTCATTGGGGTTTATCCTGTTATTCTTCTCTTGGACATTGGGTCTAAGATCATTCTCTAGTTTGTGATAATGTCTTCCATAGTTGACCTTGTTAAATTAATTAACAAAGCCATGAGACTGAGATGGCTCTAAGACCATGGCAGTCTACATAAGCAACTCAAAATCTAAGCCTGAAAATGCCTCAAGGTTCTCAAATTGAAACCCAAGGACACCAATCACCAACAGCCAACTAAGTTTTAAGCTACAGCCAATCAATAATTTCCTTACTTTGTTTCAAATTTTTCTCTAAAAGTCTCTGCCTAGCATGTGTGGGTGGAGCACTCCAATCCATTTCCAGTTTGGCGTTGCCTGGTTCAAATAGATTTTTGCTCAAATTTTTTATTATGCCTCAATTTGTCCTTCAACAGCTCCTAGGAGTTATGAACCTTGCACCCAAACTCAAGTATGCAAGAAATATCTTTGATGTTTTATTACTAAAGTGTATTTCTAGTCCAAGTCCCCATCTGGCAGGGGCCAGATCCTCAGTCTCGGACAGTGCAGGGTTTCTCCTCACATTTCCTTGAGGCTACCTTCTTGTCCAGGGGTTTATGTAGGGCCAAGGCTCTGAGGCTTGTGGGGCGAACTACCATAACCTCTATTCACCTATTTATACTAGCATTCCCTAGAATGAGTCATTGCTTGTTGGGTTATCTGTCCATCTAGATCACTGCAGTGTCCCCCTTGCTAGACCACAGCATCTCATGAATTCACAGAAGGCACGTTGCTGCTCCCCCACCACTCTGCCATCATATACTGTTATCTCCCATCCATCCATAGACTCTCCTTGGGCCACGTTTACTCTACGTTTCCATACCATTGAGGCCTTGCTTCTGTATAGACCGAACTGACAAACTGGGTTCAGGTTATCTCTGCTCTTTCTTTTCCAAACCTATCTGAGATTTCTGTCTTCCCTCTCTCCAAAGGGGGCTCAGATTAGCACAGTAGAGGCCCCTTCCCTAGGGCATGCATCTCTACTGAATGCCCTTGCTTCCCCTTCTTTACCCTCCTCTAGCCCATCCAAATTGTCTTACTTAGCTGTATTCTGATTATCTTTATCACACCTTCTCCCCTCTTAAGGATTTTGCTACTTTATAAGCTAAATTTTTGAAATTAAAAATACATGTTCTCTCCAAAGAAGACATACAAATGACCAATAAGCACACTGAAGAGTTACTCAATATCACTAGTCATTAGGGAGAGATGGGTCAAAAGCACAATAAGATATCACTTCACACCCATTAGGATGGCTAGTATCAAAAAACAGAAAATAAATTGCTGATGAGGAGATGGGGAAATAGGAACCCTTGTGCTTTGCTGGTGGGCATGTAAAATGGTGTGGCTGATGCAGAAACACTATGTGTTCCTTACAATATAAAATATAAAATTAGTACATATTGCAGCGATTCCACTTCTGGGTATATACCCAAAATAAGTGAAAGCAGGGACTCAGGTATATATGTACACCCATGTTCTTAGCAGCATTTTTCATGTAGCCAAATGAGGGAAGCAACCCAAGTGTCTATTGGTGGGTGAATGGATAAACAAAATTATATATATTCATACACTTATTATATGTATAATATGTACATGCTATATATATATATATATATATATATATATACATACATATACATACATACATGGATTTTTTTAGCCTTAAAAAGGAAGAAAATTCTGACACATGCCACAACACGGATGAAACTTGAAGACATTTTGCTTAGTGAAATAAGCTAGACACAAAAGGACAAATAGACAAATACTGCATGATTCCCATTATATGAAGTGCAAGAGTACTCAGATTCAGAGAGACAGAAAGTAGAATGTGGTTGGGAGCTGCTGGGGGAGGAGGGAAGGCGGTTAATGTTCAATAGGCCCAGAGTTTCAGCCGAAAAAGATGAAAGTTGAAGGGAAAATGAAATTAAAGAGAAGTTAAAGGGAGGATGAAAAAGTTGTGGAGAGGGATGACGGGGACAGTGGTACAACAACGTGCGTGAACTTAATGCCACAGAACGGTACACTTAAAAATGGTTAAAACTGTACATTTTATGTGATGTATATTTTACCATAATTAAAAAAAAACAACTTTCCTTTCCTTCTGCAGCCAACTTTACTTCACAATCTAGTTGAACAAGGGAATGGTACCACAGGAAATAAAATGCTAAAAATAAAAGTACAGTTAATAAATTAAAAAATTCAATTAGTATATGAAAATAGTATGCCATCCATACCAATCATGTAGTTTTTTCCCCTTTATTTTCCCCTCAGAAAGGCAGAATCACCTCCAGAATGAGAACTCTGATTGTCAAAGTAGGAAGATCAATCCTGAGCAGAGCTGATCAGAACCACTTTATTGCAAGCCTACTGTGTCTTTATTCCAACTCTCTAGTCTAAATCTGGATTCCTGGCCAAACATCTCTCTCTCTCTCTCTCTCTCTCTCTCTCTCTCTCTCATTCCTTGCCCTTCCTCCCTCTTTCTCTTAACATTTACCTAATTATGAACAACCAATAGTGGTCACCATTTTTCCAGTTTTTGAGTAAGTACATCATTAGTAGAGTAATATACATGGGTTCCAGATAATTTAACAAATGGTGTTGGGACAATTGGTTTTAAAATATGAGTTTGATCCATTATACATCTTGCACTAAAATAAATTCCAGATGGATCAAAGACTGTTTTTAATGATTCATGAAAGTTGTAGAAGAAACATGAGAGAATTTGTTTTTAAATAATCCTGCAATGGGAAGGACACTCTAAGTATGACATAAAATTCAGAGGCCATAAAACAAAACTTTGATAATTTAAACTTGTAAAAACTTTTAAATAAATGCTTTGTAGGAAAAAATACCTTAAACAAAGTCAAAAAACAAACAAACTGGGAAAATATTCTTGCCTTGCATATTACAACCAAAGGGCTAATTTCCTTAGTACATAAAGTGCTTCAACAACACTATAATAAACAGACTCAATAGTAAAAAATGGGCAAATGATACAGACAAAAAGGAAAGAAAAGGAAAAATGAATAGCTCTTACATATATGAAAAGGTCCTCAACTTCATCAAAATAAAAGAAATAAAAATGAACGCTCTATATGAAACGAACAACAGACAAAAATTTGGGTAAAATATTCGCTTGTTGAGAACATGGGGAAATAATCACTTTCAAAGGTTGTTGGAGGGAATGTGAATTAATAACAATCTTTATCAAATTTTTAGATTTATTCTTTGACCCAGCAATACTGCTTTTGGGAATGTATACCATAGATACAGTCACAAAGAGCGAAATAACATTCACGCAACTAACTTGTCTTCTAAAGATAGGAGACTGCTTAAATAAATTTTGATACATCCATAAAATAGAATATCATGTAATCATAAGTGGAATAAGGCAGCTTTATAAGTACCAATATGGAACTATCTCCAGATACATTATGTAGTGAAAAAACACACAGAATAATCCATACAGTATGATGCCATGTGTGTAAAGAACAATAAAAAAAATTTATAAATGTATATAGTTGCATTGGTATAGACTATGTCTCAAAGAATATAAAAATCCTGGTTGCCTCTGGGAATCAAGAGCAGAAGATAGCCTTAGTATCCATTGAAACTTTTGAGGATCAAATACACTTTTGAACCTGCTGAGTCTTGTATGTGTATTAACTGTTACACAGTAATAGGAACACCAGCTCTGGCCCCTACCCCATGGGCTCCAACTGAGCCTCTTATCTGCCCACAGCCACCCTGACATCACTTGGGAGTTGAGTTTCCCACTCCCATTTGCAGCTGCCTCTTTGTATCTAGTATCAGGATATCCTCTTCTTTCATGCAAGCCCAACTTCATGTTTGCTTTTTTTGCTGGTATACAACAGTGAGAATATTGTGTGGTTTCAACAAGAGGCCTATACTAGGTAGCACCAGTCTTCAGAGACATTCGTAACACTAATGTGATCACACAGGAAGGTGGAATCAGGATCAGGGGTTGAAGAGAGAATTCAGCAGGATTACTTGCCATTAGTAACTTCCCTCTTTGGCCTCAGTCTTTCTATTTGTAAAATTAGTTTACATTAGATGATGTCCAATGTGTTATAACTTTAAGACTCTTATGAGTAATTTACCATGTTCCTAGTAAAAGCAGTATAGAAAACACAGACTGTGGAACCAGATTAAGTAGGTACAAATCCTAGCCTTCCTACTTATCAGCTGTCCTTAGACAAAATTTTTAACTTCTTTGTGCCTCAGTTTCTTCTTCTGTAAAGTGAAGATGATAATAATAGAACCTGATTTATAAGAATATTGGAAGGATTAAATGAGTTACTATGCTTAAAACACTGGGAAGATGAAGTAGGATTTACTGCAGAGATGCAAAGATGGTTCAATATCCACAAATCAATCAACATGATATACCACACATGAACCAAACAAAGGATAAAAAGCATAATCATCTCAACAGACACTAAAAGAACATTAAGTAAAATTCAATATCAATTTATGATAAAACTGTCAACAAAATGCATATAGGGGGAACATACCTCAACATAATAAAAGCCGTATATGAAAAACCCAAGCTAACATCATATTCAATGGTGAAAAGCTAAAAGCTTTTACTCTAAGAGCAGGAATAAGATGAAGACACCCACTCTCACCACTTTTAGTGCACGTAGTGTTAAAAGTCCTAGCCATACCAATCAGACAAGAAAAAGGAATGAGTCTTTCTTAGAAAGGAAGATATAAACTGCCACTATTTGCAGATGACATATACCAAATATAGAAAACCCTAAAGACTCCACCAAAAACTATTAGAATAAATGAATTCAGTAAAGTTGCAGGGTACAAAATTAATATACATAAATATGTTGCATTTCTATACTCTAGTAATGAACTATCAGATAGAGAAAATATGAAAACAATCTCACTTACAACTGCATCAAAAAGAATAAAATACCTAGGAATAAACTTAACCAAGGAGGTGAGACCTGTATTCTGAAAACTTTAAAGACACTGGTGAAAGTAATTGAAGACAACACAAATAAATGGAAAGATATACCATACTTATATATTGAGAGAAATATTGTAAAAATGTCCATACTACTCAAAGAAATCTATAAAATCAGTATAATACCTATCAAAATACCAATGGCTTTATTCACAAAACTAGAACAAATAATCCTAAAATTTGTAAAGAACCACAAAAGATCCGACATAGCCAAAAAAAGATCTTGAGAAAGAAGAACAAAGCTGGAGGTATCACACTCCCTGATTTCAAACTATACTACAAACTTATAGTAATCAATGCCATGTGCTACTGGCACAAAAACAGCTAATATGGAACTGAATAGAGAGTCCAAAAATAAACCCATGTTATATAGCCAGTTAATCTTTGACAAAAAAGGGAAAAACATATAATGGGGAAAAGACATTCTCTTCAACAGTGTTGGAAAAACTGGACAGCTATATGCAAAAGAATAAAACTGGACCACTGTCTTCCACTATATACAAAAATAAATTCAAAATGGATTAACAACTTAAATGTAAGACCAGAAACCATAAAACTCTTAGAAAAAAACATAGGCAGTAAATTCTTGCACATTGATATTTTTGGATCTGTCTCCTCAAACAAGGGCAAGAAAAGCAAAAATAAACAAATAGGAATATATTGAACTAAAAAGTTTTTGCACAGAGAAAGAAACCATCAACAAAATGAAAAAGCAACCTATTGAATGGGAGAAGATATTTGCAAATGATAAAACTGAGAAGGGGTTAGTATCCAAAATACATAAAAAACTCACACAACTCAATATAAAAAAATTTCAATTAAAAAATGGGCAGAGGAACTGAATAGACATTTCTGCAAAGAAGACATACAGATGGCCAACAGACACAGGAAAAGATGCTCAGCATCACTAATCATCTGGAAATGGAAATCAAAACCACAACACCTGTCAGAACAGCTATTATCAAAAAGACAAGGAATAACAAGTGTTGGCAAGAGATGTGGAGAAAAGGGATCCCTTGGGCAGTGTTGATAGGAATGTAAATTGGTGCAGCCACTATGGAAAACAGTATGGAGGTTCTGCAAAAAATTACAAATAAATGAAAATTCAATCCAGAAATTCCTCTTCTGAATATTTATCCAAAGAAAATGGAAACACTAATTTGAAAAAATATATGCACCCCCATGTTCATTGCAGCATTATTTACAATACTTAAGATATGGATACAACCTAAGCGTCCATCAATAAATGAATGCATAAAGATGGGTATATATATACAAGGGCATATTACTCGGCCATAAAACAAATGAAATCATGACATTTTGACACATGCATGTACCTAGCCATAAGTAAAAGAAAAATAAATACCACATGATCTCACTTGTATGTGGACTCTAAAAATCAAATCTACAAAGAAAACAAAGCAGAAACAGATTCACAGATACAGAGAACAATTTGACAGTTGCCAGAAGGAAGAGGGGTAGGAGGGTAGGTTAGATAAGGGAAGGGGATTAAAAGGTACAAACTTCAATTAGAAAATACATAAGACATGGGGGTATAATGTACAGAACAGGAAATATAGCCAATAATATTAACACTTTGGTGACAGATGGTAGCTAGATTTATCATGGTGATCACGTTGTAATGTATATAAATGCTGAAGCACCAAGTCATACACCTGAAAGTTGATAGTGTTGTATATCAACTATAGTTCAATAAAAAAGAAAATACTGAGGAGGGTACTTGGCACATATTAAGCACTTCCAAAGTGTTCCTGCTTCTTCTCTCCTCCTCCTCATTATTATTATTAGTAGTAGTAATAGCAGTAATTTTTGGAAGGTTCAAGAGATCATGCAAGGTCTGATCTGGGTTCACTGAAAAGAGAATCACTGCTTTCTACCCTTCAAAAGTACTATAATTCTAAATGTGTTCCTCCTTTAAATGAAGCAGCATCAGAAAAGAGTCTGCAGGTCTCATCCCATCTCTGACAGCTTCAATCAGTCCATACATCATTTTCAAATACTTATACTAAAACTTCAGGACCTGCAGAGGAAATACTCAACCTCATCTTCACTCTTGAGTTGTTAACATCAAGGTTGGGGGAACAAGTTTCTGATAGATGAGAACACTAAAAGAAGAAGAGGACATTTAAAAAAAATAATTTTCATATAGTTTCATTGTATATAATATAAACATAATTTGATGTACTTTCATATAAATTTAATTAAATGTTCATATAATAAAATTTCAACAACACTATATGTTATGTGTTAAATCTTTTGCAAATATATTCTCATGCAACTGAGGGCAACATAAACGAGTACTATACTGATTCTCAAATCCTGTCAAGCAGCTAGCAATTGTGAAGAAATTCTGAAACAAGACACCAAAAGAAATGGATCAGGGTGTTTGCAAACTCTCCTAATGAATCAACCTGGACTGCTTGTTAAATATACGTATTCTTAGACTGCACCCTAAACCCACTGAATCTGAATCTTCAGGGATTAGATTCCCAGGCAGCTATATTCTTAACAGGGCTTCAGGAAACAACTGTCACCAGAGAAATTTTGGAAACCCTGGGATGGAGGACATCTTGAAGGGTCAAGAAGAGAGTTCTACTCTCCACATCTGAGAGTTTTCATTTGCCTGTCACAAAACAAAGCAAGGAACGGAGCCAGCATCAGGCTCTGCACTAGCTTCTCTCGTGATAGAACCGGGAGGCACAGCAGACTTCAACCTCAGAAATTATACCACCAAGTGCTTTTCTCCTTTGAAAACCACTCAAGGAGGACTGGACTGTGTACCTTGATCCACTGAATCCATACTTGAATACAAGGATTGCCAGTTTTTTTTTTTTTTTAATTCTTTGAGCTGCTTTCTCATGCACTGTGACGTCAGCAGAACCCCAAGACTGAATTACAGCTTTGCATTCAATCAAGAATCATGTATTATTCTCTATGTTATCCATCACTGCTTCGCTACTGCTCAGAAGACAGAGTGACAGCAATACACACAACGGGCAAGCACCTCAGGTGCTTTAAACCTATCAATAATAAGCATTGTTCCCAGAAAGATTTTGCTCTGTGAAAAAAGCAGAATGGAACAGCCTTTCCAATGACCAGCAAAGGCTTTGAAATTGTTTCCCATTAGGTGTGCAAATTCTGAAGCCTCCACTTGGTTTATGTCCTAGGGATTTGGTTTGGATTGAATCAAAAAATAAATCTGTTCATATGAAATACAAAATGACTATTGGATGTCTTGCTTCTCACATTTAATTGCATACAAACACTAAAATTCAATCTATCTGAAATTGAGTGGTGGTGAATCTGGTGTGTGTGTTTAATCAGAAAATTACATTCAGAGTACTTGAAAGCATTTTAATTAAAGTTTATCAAGAAGGCAGTAGGTATTTAGACACAAACACAAATGCAAAATATATCAATACCCATGACTGTATCTATTACCATTGCCTGGCACATTCTAGTACCTTTAGATAAAAATGAAACCTAATACATGCTTGGGCCATTTTAGATATTAGAAATGTTTGATATAGATATTTTATCTTATTTTTTCTTTTAAACTGAATTGAGTCATACAGTTAAACACAGAATGTGCACTTGCAATTTCATTGATGAATGGAAACACTAGTAATTGCCGCATAGTACTTCCTCTGACATTATTAGCTATTTCTGAATGAATATGAAACATTCCTTTACACAACTTGATTCTTTGTGTAAATAATTAAAGAAAACAAGCTCTTGACACAGTGGTGCCCATAAATGCTAACGTAATAAGACCTATTTACAAATCAAATACAGCAATGACCAATTTGGTGCCTTTAAACTTGTTTTCACAGATTTAGCCCTGGGGAAATGCAATAGGTTTGGCTGATACTTGGGTATCTTATTTTATCACTAGATCCAAAGGACTTATTAACTCACTGGATGGGTTTTGATGTCGGTCTGGTTTTCTCAAATACCTTTCATATTTGAGAATCCTCATATTTTTTCCAGATATCTTCATGGGAAAGCATTCACTGGATGCTGGGCAGAATGAAGGGCTGAGCACCTTCCTGTGATGCTGCAGGGTACAGATGGGGGATGACTTTCACCTCTTCAGCAGACTGGGGCCTTAGCCAGCTGCCGAGGGTTTCCCTCCGCAGGAACTCTGCCAAGCTCTTGACATCCATCATCCCATTTATGAAGATCAAACGTGAGGTGTGAGGTGGAAATTATTTGATTGTTTAACAAATGAGGAAACTGAGGCATGAAGCCATTATGAAACTTGCTCAAGATTCAGATATAGGAGACAACTAAAGTGAGAAAGAGAGGAATTACTTCAGCTAGAAATGACAGAGTTGGCATTTGAATCCAGGACTATCAGCTTCCAAACACACTCTGTTCTATGCTGAACTACCTCATGCAACTTTTCTTCCTATAGCCTATGCAGTTTTTAAAAGCCACAGAATTGGCTATCAAGCCCTTGGTAGCTTGATTTCTTTAATCCTTTTCTCAGGGGAGAATCAGAAGGTCTAGAGGAAAATCAAAACGCATTTTATTTATTTTTATGAGGGGTCTAACCAGGGGAATCTCATGCTTTAGGCTTAGTATCCAAGTTTTCACCCCTTTTGTGTTTATGTTTCCACATACATTTTATTAAATTTTGCTTGTTTGCCCAAACTTTTCTACAAGAAAATAAGCCTTTGCTTAGCACTATTGCTCTCAAGCACTATAAGCTCTCAAGGCAGGCTGCTCAATTCAAAAACAGGCTCCTTCACTTACTATCCAGCCTTGGACAAGCTGCTTAAGTTCTTTAAGGCTCAGTATCTTTGTCTGTAAAATGGGGATGATGATGATGATAGTAGCTACCTAGGGGTGAAGTGAGACAATGCAAACACAGTGCCTGGCACCTAGTAAAAGCCTGAAAGCATTAGCTATTATTATTTATATAAGCATCAGGCTTTAGCTCAAGACTACACAATGCTAAGAAGGTTTACTAACTATAAGGCTCCATTCTCATATCTCTTTCCAATTAACTGGGAAGATAATCAAGATCCTTCAATCCAGAAGTAGAACAAGGACATCTCCCAGGATTAGACCGTAATGGAGTCCCCATGAACTGGAAGCAGACAAATTATCTCAGCCCTTCTATTCAGCTGTGTGACTTGGGGCCTTCACTTTCCCCTTGTCTCAGACAGGAGGAAATTAACCTGCCCCTGGGGACCCTACCTGTGTTATTCTGCGAAGTGCCCAGGCAAGCATGACTGAGTACTCCCTCCCAAGAGCTTGTAATTTCCGTGCCCCACCTGAACACCACCACCTAGGCCAGGAAACCAGGAGCCCAGGCCATTCCTGAACTTTGCACTTGAATGTCCAGAGCAGCTGCTAACACCTCCAAGCGAGCCCCAGACCTCCTTAATCTGAAATCCTCATTACTCCAACTGCAGCCCATCTATTACCTCACGGCCATAATGGGAGTTAATTTCTGTAGGGATCAAATGGTCTTCCCCCTGGTAATTTTTATTCATATTTCTTTCCTGTTTTGTGATTCTCAATCGGAGTTTTCTAATAACAGATCATTTCTTTTTGTCTAACTTTAATCTGGTCCTGCTTGACAAGCCCCATCCTTTTCATTGAAGGGTAAGACCACTTAAAGGAAGGCCAATAAGCCCTTGCGCTGCTCGGCCGGCTGGGGTGATTTGTCACCCGGTACAGTGGTGGTCACACCAATGGATTTATCTCAAGGTAAATGGAGATGCTGAGACCCGGGACCTGGAGCTTTGATTAAGGCGCCCTTTTTGTAGTGTTGATAGATGTTGCTTGTGTTTATCTATTTGAAATGCCACTAAATCTGTGAATACAATGGAAAAAGAGAGTACTTTGCCGCTGAAAACATATTAGTGATTTATGTTTCAGTAAGAAGCACAATAAAGAGACAGAGGCTATTAAGAGCAGCTATTTTCATGAGAAATAGTTCTGCTTTAAAACATTATTAACCCCACCTTGATAAAGACTTACATGCATGCATAATCATGTTTACTTACCCCTTTAGTTTGGTGTGATATGCATTTGAAGCACTCACTCTCCAAATATTAAGAAGTTAGCAGAATATTTACAGCAAGACACTTCACCTAGGACTGTTCTGCATGTAAATTCCCTTCTCGCAAGATAGAGACACATAATAAACTTATCTAGGAAGCTTTGGACTTTATATGGACTTCATATTGTTCAGAGCCCTCCTAAATCCCACTCACCGTCATTTGTTGTCTCTCCAGCCCACTCCCCATTCCACCGCCCAGGCATTGTAGCATTGTAGTAGAAATAACCAGTAGGGTGACACGTAAAGATTGTAATGCATGGATATAACTTATAACATGAATCAATGTCATCAAGACGCACCCATTTAAATGAATAGGGTCAGATGAGAGTGCTGTATCACCCTGACTTGTGTGACAGTTACAAATGCATCACCTCGTATGCATAATAGGAGTGTACAAACCAGAAGAGATTTGTAAACTTGGTTCATTTCAAGCAGAACTGACCCACAGGGATGGAAACAAGAGAAAAGGCAACCGGGCTGGAGCTGTCGGGAAATAAGTGATTCTGCGTTTTGCAGTTTCTTAAAACCCTAACGGGGATTTCATGTCCCCCAGCCCTAAAGGGGAGCTGAGAGCGTGCCAGATCAGGCTCAGCTCACTGGCTGTTTATTTGCCACGTTCACTTTTCAAGGTTGCAGTGTTTGCACCGGGTGGGGGTAGGGATAACGGGCGGGGAGGCGCGCGTGGGGGGCACAGCTGCGTGGAGGGGAGAGTTGGAGGTGAGCAATTCTTACCGAGACCGGGGGAGAAAGGCCCAGGCGAGTTGGGACTGGCAGAGTTAACAGTGTTCAGAGTGCAGTTAAGTGTTTGGAGGGCTCTGTGCCGTGTGCTCTGATTTACAGACACCTTCCGGGGATTTCTCTGCGGCGGGGGTGGGCGGGCCTGGGCGGGGCGCGCCCCGGGAGCGAGCAGCCGGCCGCCGAGAGCAGGCTCCGGGGTTTGGCACCGCTGCGGGCCGGGTGCGGAGCGCAGCGCTTAGCGGACGCCACACCTGCACCTCATTTGCTTCCGAGCAGCGCCATGACCTGCCTGCTGATGGGGCGCCTTCGCTTTCATCCCCGGGATTATGACAAGTTATTAATTGCCACCATTAGCCGCAGCAGCCTGCCCGAGATCTCTGCTGCTCTCTGGAGGTGAGGAGCTGCGCGTCTGAATGAGGAGGGAAGAGGCTCCGAGCAGCGCGGGGCAAACGGAGCAACAATCTGCCCAAAAGGGATTGTGAGATGGTGAATAATTTATTAGAAAACATTTTTCTTTGTCCTTCCCACAGACCCACAAATCCTCCCCAAGCGCTCTTTACCAACCTTGCAGATAATGTACTTACACATCTCACAGCCTGCTAAATAGACTGAAGAGGCTATCGGGTTCACCCTCCACACTGGGGCTGCCAGGACCGCGCAGACCCGACGCGCGGCCTCTGCCAAGGGCCTGCTGATGGAGGCGAGCTAATTAGACGCGTTTGCAGAGGCGGATAGGGAAAGCGGATGCATGGCTGCCCCCGTCCTCGCGGGCTCCTGCTTCCCACAGAGAACAGGTATACCCGCACACACGTTTCCTATTTACACCTAACCCACCATTTCATTCCTTACCACTAGTATTTATTGAGTTTCTACAATGATAGGCAGTTGTGCTCCTGGCAACTTCTGGACAAAGGTGAGGCCGCTCCATCTCCACAGCTATGCATGGATTCCTCTGACAAGCACAACTGTGGGCTTCCTCTACTACAGGTGCAAGGAGGAGAGACTCAGGCCTTGCCCTCAAAAAGCTGGAAGCCTATGTTCATGCTGATGATGCAACAGCAGGCTGAAATATCGTGGGCTGCCCGTTCCCTGAGATCTTCCTGAATAGGATATATAGTCATAGCCCATCTCTGAAATAATATAGTTTGGAGTCAGGCTATGCATATGTGACATGAGTATCTTCTAAACCAAGGCTTCTGTGATACCATTATCTTTTCCTTCTTAAAGCCCTAGAGTCTCTTAAAATGATGCTGTAAGGCCTGCCTTCCTAGGGTCTTGGTGGATTGATTCAGTCATTTAACCAACCTTTAGTAAGCACTTACAACGTGCCATGCCTCATGCTGAGCTCTGGGGATCAGTGGGGAAGAGGTGTGCTTCCTGCCATCCTGGAGGACTGCGCAGATTCTGAAAAGACAGCATCAAGCTTGCAGGTGCCAGATGGGCGTCTTAGCTGAGAATAAATCTAGCAAAATGAGACAATAAGACTGGCTGCCTCCATTGTATGCGTCTGAATGTGCTTTAATGACAAGCAGGTGAGTGTTCTGATCATCCTGCAGTTACTGACAGCCCTAGTCTTACAGGTAAATTCCACATCAAATAAAGGCGTACACACACACAGGAGACTAGCATGTCATGAAGGGATGTAAGCCAGGAGACCCATTTATCCATTTATTTATTTGACCAACACATTTTGAGCATCTACATGAGTCAGGCCTCATGACTGGTTCCAGGCACCTCACACCTACCAGTTCCTGATCTACAGAGGCTTACAGACCAGTTATAAGACATGGTCTGGTGTGTAAAAAATTATAAATTATGTGTGATCAGTACACTGAGAAATGTATCAAGTGTTCCAGAAGAGGGGAGGAAAGAACAGATTCAAGCTTGGGAAGATGCAAGAGAACACATAGATCAGAAAGGATTTCCTCAGGGCAGAAATGTGCTAGGGGGATCTTGAAGGATGAGTGGGCCTCACAACTGCAGAAAGAGCGCAAGAGAGAGGAAGATGGGGAGAGGAAGATGAGAAAAAGTGGCATGCACTCAGGGGCTGGACACTAAGGGAAGATTATTGGTTAATTGGAATCATTCATTCAGCCATCCATTAAAACACACACCCACTGAAGCCTACCATGCTGTTATTGACTGAATGTTTGTTTCCCCCTAAAATTCATATGCTGAGGCCCTAACCCCTATGTAGCTGTCTTTGGAGTAAGAAAGTAATTAAGGGTAAATGAAGTCATAAGGTGCAGCCCTGATCCAATAGGATTAGTATCCTTTTAAGAAGAGACACCAGAGAGCCCTTGCTCTCTCTTCTCTTTCTCTTTTCACCTTCTCTCCCTCCCTTCCTCTCTCTCCTCTCCCCCTCTTTCGCCTCCATACACACACATCAAGGAAAGGCCATGTGAGGACACAGTGAGAAGACAGCCATCTGCAAATCTCACCAGAAAGTGGCCATGCTGGCACCTTGATCTTGGACTTATAGATTCCAGAACTGCAAGGAAATTAATTTCTGTTGTTTAAGTCACCCAGTCTATGGTGTTTTGTTACTGCAGCCCAAGCAGACTAATGTACACATGCCTAGCACGATACTAGCACTAAGTCATCAAAGATAAGTAAGACCACTCACTGCCCTCCAAAGCACAGGGCTATGCGGGAGACACTGACCAACAAACAATGGCCAAAGTAAATATTCTGGTGAGTTATATGATCACCTGACTAAAAATAATTGTGATTTATTTTATTAAGTGAACAACTTTATCTGTTCTTAGTTTAGCATATTTGAGTATAACTGAAGAATTTGATGGGAGTCATTTAATGCTATTTACCAATATTTCAATTTCTTCTCATTCTGAGCTAATTCCCCACTTGCTTGAAGTCGACTGGGTCTATGTGATTTGCCTTTAAAAAAGGCATTGTGATCAGAAGGGACAGGTGTCACCTGCAGACAGAAACCTTTCTGAATCAGTGAGTTGCTTGCTAGTTTCCTTCTCCTGCATAGATAACAACCATGAACATTCCAGGTGTGGAAGCCTCCATTAGCTCACATCTCTGCATGAGATAATCAGGGGCAGAAGACTTATGAGGAGGAGGCAGCATGAGTGAAAAATGAACCTGTATCATTTCAAGCCACTGAGATTTGTGGCTTATTTGTTATTGCCACACAGTCTAGCCTAATATGACTAATATAACAAAGAAGAAGAAGTTACTCATATTTGGACGCTGGTAGACATCCTGGGATACGTGTTTGCCACTTGCTGCCCTAAGCATGACCTACTGTAAAAGGGTCAAGAGGCTGGACTTTCAGTTCCTGCACTTCTTGGGTGACACATTTATCTGCCACTGGGTTACAAACATCAATGGATTTCCTCACCAGCGATAAGTTGGGCTTTTACTTGCCCATTCTACCCCTTCAGGGTTACATTCTTCATCTTCTATATAAGATCTGTTAGCAAAGGAGTCCCTGTGTGAAGCTATGTCCTTTAGAGACTCAAATTGCCAAACGGTGTGGCTTTGTAGCCTTCCAGAGGATTTTGCCATTTTGTGTCTTACTCATAGGCTCAAGAGCAGAGGGTTTCTGGAACTGAGTGTCTGGTTTTAAATCCTAGCACCACCCTTTAGTAGCTGTGTGATCTTGGACAAGTTAAACCTCAATTTTCTTACCTGTAAAATGTAAATAATAATAGTATCTACCTCATGAGATATTTTTCAAATTAAGTGAGATAATGCACAAATGGTTCACTAAATAATAATTATCATTTTTGCTGGCGTTATCATTTCTCACCATGAGGAAACACTTGAAACCTAATGTCAAAAGTCCTTATCTCAAAGCCATGACTAGTCTTAGAGAGTTTACCCAAGGATCGGCTGGGAGTAGTAAACGATCTTCTAGCTCATGCCCAATGCTGGCGACCCTCCAGCAGCACAGAGCTTCTCAAGAGAGATTAAAACTCCTCAGAAAGGTTCTACTCAGATGGGAGTCCAGCCAGGGAAGGACTCCAGTTAAAGCTGGTGTATTGCCGGCGCTGCTGCCTTCACAAGCCCCAGGAACTAGCTTTCTTATATGGCTTCTCTTTGGGATATTTTGCAACTCACTTTGGAGAAAAATTATCTTCTTTTTGAAAGTAATCTGACCGCCTGTCAAAACTGGACTTGTAAGAGGAATCGAGAGGCTTACGCTTGGCAGTCTGGCCAGCCTCTCATTTGGGTAATTATGCTGGCAATGGCTGCTTTACCCAACATGAACTTGGCTTCCAGTCCCAACCATCTCATGAGGCTCTGATGATGTGACTGAAAGAACTTCTGGGATCCGCCCAAGACAGCCGAAGACATACGAAGGGTGATTGACATACAAGCTCTGTGATGACCACTTGTAGGTATGTAAATGATTTTCTATTTGAGGGAAAGTGGTGACCATGAAAAGAAAAAGTGTAAAAGGTACGAAACATTCTGCTCTACCTCCCTTCAGTCACTAATTTAGAATGTTCCTTAACACTGGACTTTAAAATAAAAAACTTATTTAATAAACTTCTCAGGGTGTTTACCAAGTGCCAGGCCACATACTATGCACCAGTGATGCGATGATTCACAAGGCCTTGCCTTTCTCTCTGAGGAGCTCTTAGTCATTCAGTCATTCAACATTCCCTTCGTTCACCACATTTAATGACACCCATGGCATGCCAGGCACTGTGTTATACAGGGTTTATAGTGGTGAAGAAAACAAAAAGCTCCCTGCCCTCATGGAGCTTAAAGTTTAGTGGCATATCTTAAAAAGGCAAGCACAACAATATAGAACAATAAAGTGTTCTTATGCCAGCAAAAGAAAACAACAGCGAGCACCATCAAGGGCACGTGGTAGGCATCAGGACAGCAATACAAAAACCAACACTGACAATGCACTAGGAAAGATACACATAACTAAAGGCTTCCAGAGCACGAATGTCACTGTGCTTGTCCATCCCAGCTGCAAGCCCAGTGTGCATGGGGAGATGTGCATGCAGGTACCCAGGTGCATAGGTGTGATATAAACCAACACACATACATTATAGAAGTATTTTCTCTGACTACAAACCATTAGGGATCTAAAAACCTGACTTGGAGAAAATTTCATTTCATAGTGTTTCTGTAACTATATAGATACACAAGAGTCATTTTACAGATCATTTATTCTACAAATATTAAACTATTTTATAGCATGATATTTATCATTTAGCAATTAACACATCTTGCCTCCTCCTGCAAGCTCTCTCTGACTGCTCCACACCACCCACCTACACATTCCCTGAGTCTTCTGTGGTTCTCCTCTATATTCCATAATCCTCTATATATGACTTTACAGGAGTATTTTTCACACATTCATAATCACTGATTTGTTTTGTTTTTCTCATTCTGAAGACCATGAATACCTTGAGGGCAGAAGCTGTCTTGGTCATCTCTATATGTCCAGGGCCCAACTGTCTTAGTTTGGGTGTCCACAGAAGCTGTCACTAAGACAAGCAGTCAAGTGAAAGTCATTTACTTGGGAGATGGTCCCAGAAAACACAAAGTGGGGTTGGGGAGGGGAGACAGCCGAGGGAAGAAGCTAATAAGTGTGCTGTCAAGCAAGGTACCAATCCCTCTGGGGAACCTGGGAGGCAGTGTAGAGCAGGTACCAACATTGTCCCACTGCAGGGTGAGGGAGCTGGGGCATCTACTCACCACCTCCCCATCTGTGGTTGGTTGAAGGCTGCTCCCAGGGGCATGAGCTCTCTAGTATTTCTGGCTTGCTCTCCTCACAGGTCAGGTGTATCCCTGTGACCTGAAAAAGCCCTCAGTCAGAGTCATAAGTGCTTGCTCTAAGTATCCTTCAGTATACAGAGGTAAGTACTGAGGGACGGGGTGTGGCACCGATGGCATCGATCAGACTAGCTCAGCGCCTGGCACCCAGTGGCCCCTTGGTAGGCTGTGGTGACTCAACAAATAAGCCAGCCAAGCAGCACACACTGTTAAGGAATACAATTTAGTATGGGATCCATGGGCAAACCTCGTGTCATTGATATGGTGTCCAGCAGGCAATGAATTATTAGGTCTGGAGGCAGCCTGCGAACATTTGCAGGTATGCTTGTTTCTGCAGCAGTCAAGAGCAGAATTGCTAGAAACAGTAGGGTTATTTTAACCCCTCCCCTCCCCTTTGCCTAGTTCATGTGTAACTAAATCTCCTGTTTTTGGAGTGATTCCATCTGTGTTTTCTCAATTCCAGGTGTTGGGGGTTCAATTACCAGCACTTGCTAATATGTTGTTACTTTCTGAAAGGATGTGAGTTACAGCAGATGCTACTTATGAATGATATTTAGCAATAATGCATCCAACTAGCAATGCGTCCAACACGCTTACAGTCAGATGAAGCTTCTTCATTTGATCTTGCAGAGAGAGCACCACCAGCCTCCTTCAATCTCCCTGGTATTCTTGGAAGTCCCTTTGGTTGCCCTTCCTGATTAAAAGTGACAGTGATGACACTAGTCCAGGACCTAACCTGCACTGGAGCTCCTTGTGGCAGAGTTTATATGAATGGCCCCATTCAAGGCCTAAACCAATAAAAAATTACTCAATATGTCTTATAACTTCAACAAATATGACTCCAGGAAAATGACACACTAATTCCCACATGTTTCAATGTATTCATTCCTGAGACTGACCCTGTGGCAGTATAGTGCAGTGGATAAGAGTAGTTTCTGACACCAGACTGCCTAGGTTCTGTGCCTCCATTTCCTCATCTGCAAAATGGAGATGATAATAGCTCCTATCTAAGAGGTTTATATGTATATACCTCTTGGAACAATGCCTAGTTCTTTGAATGGTTTCTGGCACAGTACTAGACACTGAGTGCCCAACGAATGAACCATTCACTCACTCAACAAAGATTTATTGAGCCCCAACTCTGTTCCAGTCCTTGTGCTGGGTGTGGGAACACCACAGAAAACAAAATAAAGCCATCTCAGCCCTTACAGAGTTTACATTATACCTGGGAGCACAGAGGGTGCTGATGGACAGACCACTGATGGGGTAAGGGTCAGGGGAGGCTTCCCAGAAATGAGGACTATGGTAAGACCTGCGGACTGGCAGTGGCCAGGCAAAGAGTGGTTCAGGCAGGCACATGCCACATTCTGGAAGTGGGAGATGGTGTAACAGAGACAGGGTGGCTCAGTGTGGCTATGACATGGAGGAGAGGGATGGAGAGATGGAGAGGAAGGCAGGTCAGGATGGGCTGCTCTCTATCCTTGGAACAACTGGGTGGGAGAGAGGGAGCATATACACCATGTTTACTTCTTTCCCCTCTGTTGACCCTTCTTCCACATGGCCTTACATTGTAATTTTTCACAGTGTAAAGTGCACATATACTTTCCCCAATCATGAAGTGAACTCCTTGAGGGCAGGAATCATGGGTCTCATATTTCTTCGAGTCCTCCGTAGCCACTGCCAACCTTCTTGGCAATCAGGTCCCCACTAGCCATCTCTTAGCACTTCTTACACAATCCCAATTCCAGTGTTATTCTCTTTGGTCTGAGGAGTAGGCTCCCATCACCCACTGAGGACCCCAACACCCTATGTTGCTCTTGTCAGACCTGCCCAGCCCCTTGGACTGGGCTCCTCCCTCCAGGGCCTGAGGTTAGAACCAAAGCCTCCCAATGTGCTTTACTTCTTTACCTGGGCCACCTCTTCCTAATTTCCCATCATCACCCCTACAGCAGTTTTGCTCTCACTTCTCAGACCCTCCCTTCCAGCCCAATGCAAATCATTTGTCTAGGCCAACTGCCCTAATTTTTCACCCTTTAGATACAGTGCAGTGGAATAGCAGCAGCTTTGGGGCCCACAGATCTGAGCCCGAATCCCATCTCCCTGCTGTGTGGTCTTAAGCAAGTTACTTAATCTTCTTGGGCCTTGTTTCTCTCTTCTGTAAAATGAGGCTAATACCTACGTGCAGGGTTGTTGTGAGGATTAAATAATGGTTATAACTAAGATGCTTTACAACAGATAAGCATGTCTCATGTCTAGCTTCCAAGTCTTAAGCTCTCTCTGCACTTCCTTTTTGTGGCAACTGATTCAGTCCCCAGAAATCTTGTGAAATAGTAAATCAGGGTCAATGAAAGATAATTTATTGGCACAAAGAGTTCCCTTTTCAAGATCTATCCTACGTGTAAATCATTCTCATTCTTAGCTGCTAAGAAATTTTTCAAACACCTATAAATGGTCATTCCAGACCTAAGAGACTTAACAGCAGTGATCACTAAGAGAGAGAGAGAAAGCAATTCTGAAGTTGTTTTTCTCTAATGCAACATGTGTACAGCATCCAGAGCAATTAGATCCTGATTGCCAGGCCAAATTTCCATCAGGACACTGATGAGTTAGAAACCCCTGGAGCTTTTGCTCAAGTCACTGATGGAAACAGAAACAGCATCCAAGCCCTTTGATGGAATCACAGCCTTATAATTAGTATGAGTCCATTCATTTTCGTGGGCCTAGATATGTGCATGTGAGAGAAAAGGAGTGAGGGATAAGGATACAAATTAAAAAGTGAAAACTGAGAAAGGAAGAGAGATTAAAACCACTTAAAACTCACGAATATAATTACAGATCCTCTTAGCTACTGAAGTTTGGGAAATGCAAACTGCAGGCAGACTTAATGAATGTAGTATGGCAGGAGGCCCACCTAGGGGAGTACTGTGAGGGGCACCTATAGGTCTTTCTGCCCCTTTTCCATCTCTCTTTCTCTCATTTCTGTGTTCTCACTCCCTGGGCTCCTGAGAATGAGGACAAGAGGGAAAGAAGGCGAGGAGCAGGGAGGACTGAGGATCACGGAGCACTGACTAGGATGTGTGCAGGGCTCTGCCGGCTGCTTCCGTCCATTAGCATGGTGGCAGGAGCAGGTCCACCAGCAACTGACAGCCCTGCTTCAGGGTCCACCCTGGGCTGATTTTAGCAAATGGCCTCAATTTCCTTACATAAAGTAACATCAGATGTGATTGCGGGCATGAAATAAGATAACGTTTCTGAAACCTTTAGCATATAAACAAAATGCTCAGTAGTTTCTTAACATTATTTCATTTTTCTCTGTAACAGGATGAAGTGGGGCCCTTGTCTCACTTTGTGGATGAAAACACTGGCTGTGGGGACACGAAGGGCCCAGTGAGCTCCAGGAAGGTGAGGGCCATGCCTGGTCTCCACAGTATGAGGCACACCCACAGTTAGGACCACAGGAGGTCTCACTAAATATCCATGGTTGAGGGGAGTTCAGATTCAACCTGACTGATCTAGGCCAGTTCTTTCCAGGGCCATGCTGCTGTCCTGGGTCTCTGTGGGCAGACCTAGAATAGTAGTTAGAAGCACAGGCTTCAGAACCAAACAGCCAGGGTTCAAGTCCCAAGTTACAGAACTGCTTTGTGAGCCAACTATTGATGTATCTCTTATATTCTTACATCTCCCCCACCCCTCTGCAGAGTCCCTCAGTCTTTTTTGGCATCCCAGAACATCTCAAAGGGACCAAGGGAAAAGGATAATCTGGGGGCCAAAGCCTCAAAGAAGGGCTCCACCCCTGAAGGCCAGAATACTGGTGACCAAAAACAAACCCTCAGGGACAGAGTTACGATGGTGTGTCTGTGGTTTATTTTATTTTATTAAAAGAAAAGAGATTTGAGAATGGAGCTAATAATTCTTTGAGCAACTGTTGTACCCTCCTTGTGCTTGGTGTTTTCATATGTGGTGTCTCATTTAACACTCATAAAAGTGGAAGGAAGAGGCTTATTTTACAGGTAAGAAAACTGAGGGTCAGAAAGATTAACCTGTCCTATTAAATGGTAAAATGACGCTCATTTCCAGGTCCTTTGTCTCCAAAGCCCATATTCTTTCCACAAGTACAGTCTGCCTCTCTTTAAAGTAAAAGAGAATAAAAATAGATTTATCAGGCCTCTAAGTTTACCAAAAAGTTTCATCTTCTCCTAGGTGTCCATGGGGATTTCACTGTTTGTAGAGAATACCGTGTCCATGTTCTTTTCTGTCTTCACCTACCCTGTTTTTAATACCACGCACTGATCAGTCCCTGAACTTTTATTCTATGGTTAGGCTACAAATTTGCGAGTGCTTTTAAAAATAATGATTTGTGCTCCACATGAGTTTTTGTGGGGGATAGATAAATAAGCATATATTTTATATTTAAAATATAATATTGATTCCATTTCTTATAACACAAGAGGGAAGTAGGTGAGAAGTCAGAGTGCTGGCTTAAAGATTGAACCCTGTAAAGTTTACAGGCAATCTATAGTGAAGCTAAATCTAACAGCCATGAAACAAAAAATAGCACAATCACTTTACAGGGGTTTTCCAGGCAACTCTGGAATTCAAGTGTCCACATTGAGCCTGTGTAATAAAAGAGTTTATGGTGGTTTTCCAATAGAGGTAGAAGGTGGAGAAAAGAACACTTATATTAGTGAGCATCCTAAAACCAAAAGGCTCTTGAGGAAAGTTTACTAGGTGTGTAAAGTTTGTTTTAAAGAGAAACACTACTAACCCATATAAGGAAACAAAATCCCTCATTAACCCAGGCAGTCCTCAAAACATTATACATTCATTCATTCATTCATTACTGCAGCCAACCTTTATTGAGCACTTGCTAAAATGGTACAGAGGATGCAAAGCTAACTAAATCCTACTTCCTGCCCTCAAGAAAATCTTATCCCTGAGAGGTGGGACAAATATGTGAACAATGATCATCACACAAATGTTGTATTTGAGATTTTATAATCAGAGCAGTAATAGCTAATGTTTTTTGGGTGCTTCCAAAATGCCATAAGTGGTTTTAAGCACTTTCTATGTTGTTAACTCATTCACTCCTCACAACTGCTCTGTGAGATAGGTACTGGTATTAATTAATGCCACCTTACAGACGTGGATAGACAAAGGAAGGGATTTGCTCGAGGTGAGACCTCTGTAGGAAGGGCCATGAACACATAGTAGAGGGATCTGACTGAGGGTATAGGCAATGCATGTGGATCCTAAGGGAGGGCCAGTTTTCTGGATGGAGAAGAGGAACAGGAAGCACATGCATAACACAGGGAACAGTGTGTGCCAAGGCAGGAAGGAGCTCCCGAGCGGTGTATCTGGGGAGCAGAGAGCAGTTCTGTGGGTGAGTGCAGGAGTCACAATGCACTGCAATCAGAATTGAGGCAGATTGTGAGTGGCTTTAGGAGTCATGATAAGGAGTTTAGGCAATATGGAACCAAATGAGGATTTTAAGCAAAGGGCTCAAGATGACTGCAGCTAACTTCGGGAGAGACTATACCACAGGGGAGAAGGTTTGAATAGGGAAATTAGTCAGGGGGCTAAACTAGTGATCCTGATGAGAGATGGTGGCCTGAACTAGGCCAGTGGCTGGGAGGATGACAAGAGGGAGATTTCAAAGATTTATAAACAATACATTTATATTTCTGGAATTATGTTTCTGTTTATGGCACTGGGTAGGAAGAAGTATCAAGGTACCATCCTCGGATTGGTAAGCCATAAAAAAAGATTCGTGAAACAACTTTTATGAATGAACCTAGACTCATTCATTAATTTTTATCTAACAAACACTAGTACATATTTTTGAAAAACCTTGTACAGTACCTGGTGCATAGCAAATGCTCAAAATTACACATATGCAAACATACACAAAATATCAAAGTGGCCTAATAATGTGGGGGCAACCCTGAACCTCAAAGCTAAAAGCCATTTATTTAATTGAGCACAGTTCTTAGTTACCTATAAGGTATGATCTCAAATTGTAGAATAAGTGTTAATTGTGTTTAGATTTAAGGAAAAAGGAAGTCTTTCCCTAGCATAATACATTGCACTTCACACTTCACCTTCTCAATGTGTTTAATAAATGACCTCTACCATCCTCCTTTATCGAAAGGAAAATAGGGCAACAGAGAACCCAAGCTACCTGCCTGAAGCCACACAGTGAGATGATGTAGGAAAAGTAAAATATTTATATATCCACCGTGTGTTCCTCTCTAGCATTGCTCCTCCTTCACTTGGAGAAGTTAGAAAATTAAGGAGAGAGGAAAAGCAAATTCTGCATAAAAGAAAACATTTTTAAAAAATACAAATGTGGCTTAATTTAATTTCCAAGACATGTCTGCACCTTCGGTTTTGGAAAAAAAAGGTTAAAATGCAATTCTCTGAAACGAAGTTATTTGATAGAGGAATATTAACCTCCTCGCCCCTTGTACTTTGACTCGTTTTATATCCTTTTCATTTTTGTTTGTGGGTCTATTCATTTTGGTGAGGCCAGGCACGTTGCTAGGTAACGGGCCCTTCGCGGGCCAGCATGTTAGTTTGTCTGGCTGGCCCGGGTGGCTGACTTCCCTAGCGCTAGCTGCCGGCAATGCAGTCTCTTAGAAAAAGCATTTATCACCGAGCAGGCACCGTAATGGCCACTCAGTGGAGGGGAAATTGAGCTGACCTGAAGGCCAAAGCTGTTAGGGAGACTGGTGGGAAGGGTAAGAGGGTCACAACACCCTTTTCCCACCCACTTAGTGGGCAGTAAGCGCTAGCACAGCCCAGCCTCTGTTTTCACTAACATATCCTGAGGCTTTGCACCTGAAATAAATGTTTGCTTGACATTAACGATAAAAAAAAAAAAGAGGCAAAAAAATAAAATTGGTTTGCTCCAAGAACAATGAGCTATGTGATTTAAAGTTAGCTGAAGTTCCCTCAAGATTTGCTTTTTGGTAGTTATGCTGGAGGGGAGATTTGCAGAGGAAGTGGAGTGGTTAGAAGTAATTAGTATGTTCTGATAGTGGTCATACAAACATTTATTTACCTAGCTCCTTGAATTTGAATGTAGAGAAATCTAAATATTTGTGCTTTTTAGTTTCAGTTTTTTTGTTTTTTGGGTTTTTTTTTTTGCCTATTAATGACACTGATTTTACAAGTATCACAGCTGGTCATCACCAAATTGATATTATTTTTGAATTCCCATTTAATTACATAATGACTACTTCCTTTAATATTTGTGTATGCTGAACATGAGATGAAGTTTAAAATGCAAACCAGGAATTTTTAAAAATGTAACTAAATGCACTTTTGCAATATTGAGTAACAACACATATTTGGATATGATGCTTTCCTATACAATGTTATAGATTTCTCTGGAAACATCAGATTTTTTTGCCTTTTTTCAGAAGTATTTTATGTGAATAAATACAGAACAGAGAAAGAGATATGGCATTACAATAATAAGAAATGCATGAGTAATGCATGCAAGGATGCACATTAAAAATAGTATAAAGTTTATGCACAACTCTATTTTATATTAGCAGTGTGGAAATCTTGGCAAGTTACAGGTGGGAAAGAAAACAGAAATTCCTATCTTAGACCATTTATTTGTTTTTCCCAATCAACTATAGGCCATGTCATTTGTGTTAAAACCTGCAAATTATATGTAAAATTTCAATATCCTTGACTAAAAAAGTAAGCACTAATTATCCAAAATTTCATTCTTACATATTTTTATTATTGAACAGTATGTAGTCTCAATATTCTGTATTTGTGTACAACCTCTCCCTTTATTTTTCAAACAGGAACATAATACAACCTATCAGAGATCCTCACTTTAAATTTTATTAGCTGTATGATTTTGGTCAAATGGCTTCCTTTCTCAGAGTTTTACTTTCCCCACCAGAAAAGAGGGGAAGTAAACTTTGCCCCAATGACCTGCCCAAGTAAGCTAAAGGATCAGATGAGATGTTACTTGTAAAATGCTATACAGACATGAGATAGCAATTTCACTACTGTGAAAAATAAAAATGCTTGGAGACACTGAAAAGGTGAGAGAGAGGTTTTCAATAGTACTCAGTCTTCACTCATTTCAGATAGAAGTAGCCTTCTTTCTTTGGTGAGATGCCAAAGTTACAAGCGCATTAGAGTGCTGTGTTCTTCTTGACCAATTGGTCTCATTTTATACACAGGAAAGAGGCATCACTGCAGCTTCTCTTCAGAAATGGAACAGAGTGAAGAGCACAAGAAGGCCCCTTTTCTTTACTCTGGCTTCTCTGCTTCCAAACAACAACATTTAACCAACAAAAGAAGAGACCAAGTCAATCTCAGTTTTAGTGATTCCCTTGAAAGTCATCAAATAAAAATGTGAACTTTAAAATTGATCAGGATTAATTTCTCCGACACTGTATCATAACATATATCTCTTCAGAGACTCATTTGTTGGGCTGCAGATGCAAAGAAAGTAAGGAAAGAAATAAATCAGAATACAATGAGGCAATTAGACTTTTTCCACTGATAGAATACTAAAAATGTCTGATTTATCAAAGCATTAACAAACAGAAGTAAACACAAGACTTATATTTTCTTACAAAATACCCAGAGAGGAAGATTAAAATAATAACCAAGACCATGTGCATCAATAAATCTAATTTATAAATATTGCTCCATTGCCAAAAGATGCTCTTTCATTTGCTAATTTAAAGACTGCAATAGCAAGGGATGATTTATTAATACAAGTGTCACTCTGATGCATAACTGCTGTTCTCATCTCCATGGACATTTTCCTACCCAGAGGAGGGAATTCCAGTGAACCAGAAGCCCAGCTTGATAAGTAAAGTTATTTAATCTCTATCTACAGTCATTATCTTCAAATCTGAAATTAAATAAATACATTTATAGTGTTTTTCTTCATAGTGATTTCAATCCCAGTGTGGTTACAGTAAGAAAAATAGTTACTTGTGTCCAGCATTCTTCTAAGTGCTTACATACTTTATTTCATTTAATCGTGACAACAGCCCTATAAAGTTGATATTATTATCCCCATTTATAGATAAGAAAAGTGACTGACAGAGGTATGACAACTTGCTGTTAATAAGTGTCAGAGTCAAGACAGGACCCTGTGCCTGTCCAACTCCCCATTATACAACGTAATTACTTCAAAACATACACTTGGATGTCCTGGGACTCAAATTTCTTTCAAGACAAAATGCAGTTGCTAATTATGGAAACTGTATAATTTAATACATACTAATATATGAAAAGTTAAATTTCTACCAAAGAATGTTAATGGTGAAAGAATCTCAGGAACCCTCATCACTAAACCTGCATTTCTTAGATGATGAAGCTGAGGGGGAACAGTACATGGTTTCTCTAGAAGGACATTTAATGTTATTAAATGGACATATGATTGGGTGATTGTTCCAAGTAAGATGCTATACAGTTGCTTCAAATACCCAGTATATTTAAAATATATTTCCATGAACAACATTTCTACCTACACAAAAATGTCAGGGAAACATATCTGCTGCAAAATGAGGTAGGGTGGTATTAGAAATCAGGGGAAATCCACCTATTTCATTCCACATTGGCTCTCATATGCCAGCCCCTGTGCTGGGCACTGGGCCACAGAGATGAAGAGCTCTCAGTCTATGCTTTGCACCATAATAAAAATCATATGAATTCTTATGAATTTTAAGTAATTTACTTGAAATTTAATTTTGAAGACCTAGAGAGAGCCTGAGGTTAATCTAAATAATTTATATGAACACTAGAGCAAATGCTAATCCCTGAATGTGGCAAAAATCAGCTTCAGGGGAAAAAGGTGCCTGTGTCTGAAGCCATTTTCCACTTGGGGAAGGAAGCAAAAATACTTAGACCAAAATGCCCCTTCCAAAAAAAACAGTCTCTCCCAGGAAATATTGAATGGCCTGTGTTTCTGTCCCTAAATAGTCCATTGAGCAGGATTCCCTATGGATCTCTCCCAATCATACAAGGCCAGCCTCAGAAAATGATGAAATCAATCATATTATTATATAAAAAGAGATTAAATGAGTGGAAAGTAAAACAATTCCACAGATCTGGAAGATATGAAAAGAGGACTTCTTAGTCTATAAATAGCAATATGTATAAATAAAACCACTTCAGTCTGTTGGTGAGCAAATCTAGAGAGTTTCAGTGATTTGCCCAAAGTTGATGCGGCAAAGCCAAGACTAGAACTAAGATCTCTTGACCTCAGTTCTGTGCTTTTTTCACTGCCTCAGATTGCTTGGACAAATACGAATGCACAGTATACACATACAAGAGATGCAAAAGGAATAGAAAAGTGGTACACTCTTCAGATTATGTTCATACCAAGATGGAATAAAATCCACAGTACAATTTCAGGCTCATTTTAATAACAAGCTACAAATTTCTAATTTCAAAGTACTTTGAACATGTTGACAAAAATATTTTTATGGATTCTACAGAATGAGACCTATTGTTGTAACAGCCATTTACATAAACTTTTCAGAATTAAAATGTAAGACATAAACTGTTCAGTTCACTGTCTCTAACATTTAATGTTTTCCTCCACACAAAGTAAAATACCCCCAAATTGTCATTAGTATGATAGGTTGCTTGCCATAAATGCCCTCAAACTTTCAAATTCCTCTGCCATATTTGACTTGTCATGAAAGTCAAAAGAAAAAAAATAAGGGATTGGAAGTATTATGATATTTGAAAGTGACAGTTTCTTTGGGGTTTGACTTTCTGTATTATAAATACCTGAGAATGGAGATTTTCTTCTTCATTTGGCACATTTATCAGCTGCAAACTCTTACTTGACTATGTATAAATTAGCAATAAAAAAAATCCCAAGCATATGAGATAGAAACTGCTATGTAGTAAGAAATTCAATAAAATATTGCTAAATGAATGAATAATTCTTATTTTCTTCAGTGATTTTCCAAATGATATCAGGCAAATTGCATTTACAAAAAATCACAGTATCATTTTTAACAGGTAAACTGATTTTTCCTGAGGAGAGCAAGCTCTTTCTTTCTGATTTATTCTTTATCCAGCCTACTTTAAAATATAATAACCCTATGTTACAATAACATAATTGCATAAAAGTGTTTTATCAAATCTTTTTCTTTCAGTAGGACACTATTCTCTTTATACTACTTGATTGAGAAAATATTTCTCTTAATGGAGCACAACCTAGATCTTAGAACAATGTTAGAAATAGCTCTGCATTTTTACAAGAGCCTAATCCTCTCATAGGATGAAATAGGATTATTCTGTGTTTTAAAACAACAATTATAGGACCTCAATTACCTTTAATACCTTCACTATGGATGTGAGTGGAGATCTGAGAAATTAATACTTATAATTTGAGCAGGGAAATAATCATCGAACCTCTGGGTCAATAGTTTAGATTAACAAACATTTCTTGAGTAGCTACCATGTACCATGATAAATTTAACAGTGAGTAAAGCATAGTACCTGCCCTCAGAAACAATTCTGTACTATTCCACCATAAAGAAAATGGATATGACAACATTTTTTTTTAGAAGAGGTAAGATATATTAACAATGGTATGCCAAGGGGTGGGGATGGACAGTGGGAACAGCCTATCCCAGGTACAAGCATATGTAGAGAATTTAAAACCTTGAACACATCTTAGTCTACCTCTTATTATCTCCATGCACCTGCAATTCAATTAGGGTTGAATAATGTTCCCCCACCAAAACTCACATCCTTTTCAGAACCTCAGAATGTAACCCTATTTGGAAATATAGTTGTTGTGAATGTAATTAGTTAAGATGAAGGCATACTGAAGTAGGGTGGGACCTTAATCTAGTGACTGATGTCATTTTCTTAATGGTGTCTTATTTCTCCAAATGAAGAGGAAAAAAGACACAGAGGTAGACACAGACAAGGAAAAAATACTATGGGATGACAGGAGCAGAAACTGGAGTGAGGTATCTCCAAACCAAACATTGCCAAGGATTACCAGCAACGACCTGACTCTAGGAGAGAGACATAGACAGATACTCCCTCAGAGCCTCCAGAAGGAACCAATGTTGTCAGCACCTTGATTTCAGACCTCTAGACTCCAGGACTGTGAGACAATATATTTCTCTTGCTTTCAGCTACTCAGTTTGTGTTACTTTGTTATGGCAGCCCTAGGAAACAAATACAATAACCATTTCCAAACCTGTTCTCTTGGTATATGTCTTGCCTGAGAGTTTCAGCCTCAGGCAAGTTCTCTATGGGTTCCATGAGACTGAGACATGACAACGGGAAGTTCTTGGGGCAAAAAGGTTTATACCTGGTTTTATTCTCCCAATGGTAGGTTGAGCACTAGAATCACATCTGCATCCAGCAGTCTGCAGGTCCATAATCCACCTCCATCTCTGCCTCTGCCCAGAGCACTGGGTGGAGCTCTTTATATAGTGACCCAGTCAATTATAGCTTATTGTTAATGGGTGTGGAAATAGTAGCCTAGCAGTAGGCCAGTTACATCATCAAGTAGTTTAGGGTCAGGTGAGGATCCTGGCCATAGGAACTTCCATTTAGTATTAATAATATAATATGGTCATACTAAAGTATATATTGTATACCACTTAGTATTAATAATATAATATGGTCATACTAAAGTATATATTATAGCTTATAGTTAGTAGAATAATAGTCTGGTAGTAGAGAGACATGTAGATGCATATTACAGTAGTGTGGTAGGAGCTGTAATGGAGATGTGCACAGGCATCAATGGATCACAAGGAATGTGGGATTCCAAGCTTTCCAGACCAGCACATAGGACATGTTCAAGACAATGCACATGAATCCAATTTGGCTGGATCACTGTGTGAAGAAGAAGGTAGATAGAAAGGTGAGGCTCTGTTCAGAGAAGGCCTGTAATCTCAACCCTCAATAGTCAAAGTATGCTCTGCCAACCAGTAGAATTGGCATTATTGGACGCTTGTTAGAAATGCAGAAACCACCCTGGGAAACACTGTTATAGTTCCTTGCTACTCAAAGTATGGTCCTGGGACCAGCAGCATCACCCTCCCTTGGGGGCTAGTTAGAAAGATGTACTCTGCAATCCCACTCCAGACTTACTGAATCAGAATCTGCATTCTGACGAGATGCCCAGCTAGTTCATTTGGCCACTGAAATTAAGAAGCACAATTCCATGAGATATTACACCTCTATTGAGAGGAGGTAAATGGGCAAGAAGCTGGCTGAGTTGGGGGGTTAGGGAAGGCAGTGACAGACAAGGGCACTCTGAAAGAATGGCAGCAGCAAAGACAATGAGGAATAACAGCAATGAAATGGCAGCTAACACTACTGAGTCAGGCACCATGCTACACACTTCTTATGCACCTACCTGTTGATCTCCACAGCCACTCTGTGTTTTTATCACACCTGTTTTTCAGATGACAAACACATAACTAGCCCAATGTCACACAGCAAGTAAATGCTAGAGGGAGGATTTGAACCTAGGATTCCCCAGTATCGATCAAATGCTGCCAAATTTTCTTGCCTTTGTGTAGCAAGTTCCCTGTACCTGGAATACTCTCCTTTATTTGTTGAAATCTTTCATTCTTCTAGACCCAGCTCAAAAGTCATCTCCTTTGTGATCTCCCTCCCGTCTCCCCACTCACAGTTAATTGTACACTCTTTGGGTCTCCCTAACATCTCTTTAGACCACAGTGATAGGGCTTGTCATGGTCTGGCTTAATGGTGCTTCTATCTCCCTTCCTCATCTCCAAATAGAAGGTGATATTTTAGGGAATAGAAGCATATCTCATTCATCTCAGTCTTCCTGGTGCCTGGTTAGGTGCTTAATACCTTAGTACACATGATATACATTTACTCAATATGAACCTGGGTGTCAAATCTGGCTGCAACCTTGAGAAAATTCCTGAAACCCTCTCTTTTCACCGTTCTCATGTGTAAAATGGTGATCATGTAACCCATTCATAAGGATGTAAAAAAGATGAAAACAGATAAGTGAAAATGCCCAGCACAGTGCAGAGCTATGATACATATCTTTGAAAGGAATAAAGTAAGGTGCTCTAGTGTATAAGCAACTAGCAGAAATAGAAACTACCACTTACTAAGTCAGTGTCAGGCACCATTTTAGTTAGAACATATACCTTAGCTTATCATTCTTCAAATACCACTGTCAGTATCATTATCATTGTTTTCTTTTACTAAGTAATTAAACTGAGACCCATACAGGTTTAGAAGTTGACCTAAGGTCAAGGGGAGAGCCAGATTGTATCTCTGATCCAAAAGAGTCCAAAACTTTAGCTTCCACAAAAAACAAAGAGCACAACATTCAGTCCTCACCTTTTGGTGTGCTAGCCTATCCAAATATCACACCACTCTACTTGAACTTGTAGAGGTAGTTATTTTATCAAATTTGCACCAAACCTCAAAAAAAAAACTGAGCACTGTTGAAATTACACTCCTTGATACTAGAAAAATATAGCTGGCAGTGGTCACATGAGATTTGACTGTTCTTCATGAGATACAAGCTGTGTTAACAAGAGGCATATTAAAACTGGAGCTGTACAGCACTAAGTGTGTAACTGAAACAGTCAGGAACGAGCCTCTCACATTCAATGAGATGTTTACAGACTGGCAAGTTAATTGGAATAAAAGCTGTAACCAAAGTATGAGTGATATTCTTTTGATGTCAGCTACATGGAGTTCTTCCTGTTACAGTAGCTAGATTTTTTTTAAAAAAAGAGATTGGATTATAAAATTGGGAAGTGCTTTTCTTTACTGTATGCTGTTCCTGATCCTTAATTATAAGGGAAATGAATTCAGATGTTTTAAAAAATCAAATTATTTACCTTAGTGTTCCCCAAGTTTGCAAACTGCTGAGCAATGTGATGCTTTGCTCTGCATTCTCCTCATTGAGTCTATCTGGGTAAATTAATTACAAGACAATCCTTAGGAATTAAGTGTATTTGAAGTTCAGAGGCATCTGCTTAGAGACTTCTAATACCACTAACTAGTCCCTTTGGAAATGCACTCGTTAGTAAGAGCGGTATAATTTTCATTTCCGCTGGCACCACGGCATATGACTTCTTCAGTTTCAGCTACCCTGTGGTTGACCTGTCAAGGGCATAAACCACTCTGAAGATGTTCCAGGACCATTTGTGCTTCTCCAGTAGGTGTAAGGGACCAGACTTATTTTCTCCATGCAAAAGAATAATTTAAAAGATGATTTTCTCTCGTTTTAATGTGACACATTCTCTGTATAAACACACAGACATACACACACAGAGTCTGAACATAAAATAAGCTTACTGGGAAATAGAAAAAACACAGGAACATCTTCTTTGATAATAGATATTCTGTATGTCCTGAGAACATGAATTTGAAAAATAACTATGCTATAATTAATCCAAAATGGAAAATGGAAATGGATTTTTAAGTTGAATGCCAATAAGATGTTGGCAGAGGAATGGTGGGAGAGAGAGGTTACTTAGAACACAGAGAACATTTTTCCTCCTCTCCTCTAAAAATGATAATGTGGTGAGTTCTATATCACCTGATTTTTATGAAGCTGCTCTGTTCCAGTTTAGAAGAATCCTGAATAAAGATGATTTTAAGAGAGCTGCTTTTTCCAAGGCTCAAAACAAAAAGCAAAGCGTGGGCAGCCAGCCATTATTCCATCAGTTATAAACAACATGGTGCTCAGTGGGCATTCTCCAGAAGGATGCAGAAGAGCCACTTACCATCAACAAATCTATCTTGGAAAGGGTGAGACACAATTTCTTCAAAATCTAATTCACTTGGCTATTCAGCATAACTCTTAAATGTATACAGTGGTGTCATATCAGGTACCATAATGTTAATAAAACTATGAGTTCATCTACAATATGGCCCAAATAATGCCTTTTGGGGAATAAAGAACTGAAGTGAACCTTCTCCATGATCGCCACATCTCAGATGCTCATTCTGTGATGCTAGCCAGCCCCTGCTGCTCTCCCCTGCAATCACACACTGCTTGCTGATTCAGAGGAAAGGTAGGAAAGGGGACTTGAAAAGAAAAAAGTTTAGAAAAGGAAATACATATGTACCCATTCTGAACTGAGAAACTGTAATTAAAGCTTCAAAAAAAAGAGTAAAACCATTGTTCACCAACTCCAGCTCTGACTCAAAGCTCTGGGTAGGACACACTCTCCCATCACCCACCTTGTGGAACCTTCCACAACTTTATGGACAAAGAAGGCTAATGCACATCCAGGTGGAACAACTGAATGGGAGGCAATGGATTAAAAAAAATACACTGATTCATCCTTCTGTTCTATTAGTATATGTTGATAGAGCATTCTCTACATGCCCAGCATACAGCGAATGCTAAAATAGAGTCATTACTTGTCTTCTCCGTGCTGTACGGGTCAGACAACATTTCTAAGTTTTCTTTGCATTAATTGTTAGTCCTGAAAAGTCATACTTGAATAAATATGAATGAATGATCATTAAAATCTATCAATTTCTGCAAGAAACAATCCAATCACACTAATCCAATATCCTAAAGAGGCATATTATAATGAGGAAAAATTACAGCTGCAATAGATATTGTCTTTATCAGGCTTTTGCACTTAGTGCCTTTTGACATTGTTGTCAAGAATTTAAAAAATTTAATCACCATGTAGATGGGGAAGTTGGTTTCTTTGGTTGCAAGCAAAATAAACTCATTGTGATTAACATAAGCAAAGAATACATAGGAAAGATACAGCAACATAGAGAACCTACTGGATAGCTGTAGACACAGGTTTGGAAACAGAAAAGCAGCTGCAAGAATCTCTAATAACTTACCTCTTGAATAAACATTAAGCTGGCTTTTTCTGTCTCTACATCATTCTGTTCAAGATTCAGAGTCCTGCAAGAAGGATTACCCTAACCTGGGCCCAGGACCCACCCCTTGGCTAAAGGGGCAAAGAGAACCTTGACATCCCCCTCAACACTATACTCAGTGGGGAAGAAATAATGTGCAAAATAGATACGGGGATGCCTTTATCAAAACGGGATGCTGTGAGGCGTAAAGCCAGAGATGCCCACTAGAGTAGATGAGGAAGGGGGAAAGGAATGAACATTTCTTGAACACATGTACATACCAACACATACTGTGTGAATTACCTTATGTAGAAGACTCATTTCATCCTTAGCCACGTGGAGAGATGGGCATTTTATCTCCATTTGACAGCTAAGGAAATTAAACACTAAGAGAGCTTAAGTGACTTGCCCAGCACCACACTTATTTAATAAGCACTGAGCAAAGACTTGGATATCTGCGGCATGTTTATCGGATATCTGTGGTATACTGTGTGTCCCAGGCTTAAGTAACAACTATTCATGGCTGTTATCAGTCCTGAGGGAATATACTGAATGGGGTTCTAAAAAGGCTGTTTCTTACAAGAGAAAGTTTAGTGCTTTATTTACTGACTTGGCTGGTGAAATAAAGTACATCTACAAAGGGATAGTTAGGGAAACAGCACAGGACTGAGAATGGAAAGAGTGAAGTTTTCATGTCCTTGGCTTTGCCACTTTAGAATAGTGTAACCCTGGGTAAGTGGCTAAGATGTGAGTTCCTTAACTGCAAAAGGAAGACACTAATACCTAGCAACTCCCTCACAGCAGACAGCAAAAGCAGAGGCTTTGGCATTTCTACCAAGTTTCTTAATCTCTCTAAGCCTCTTTTTTTTTTCCTTTTCAAGAAAAATAAGGATAATGTCTATTCATAGGATGAGACAGCATAGGTAAATTCTTTAGCATAGAGTAGAGGCTCAATAAATGTTATTCTGTTTTCACCTCACAAAATTCTCATGAGGATCCAGAATGACAATGGATGTGGAAATGCTCCAAAAGCTGTGACATGCTACTAAAACTGTAAATGACATCAAATTAGTTAGGAAACTTAGAAAATTTAAAAAAGCAAACCATAATTTTGCAATGGCTTCAAAAATGGCAGGATGGATATTCTTTTGAATAGAAATTAAATTTTGTAGTGACGAATATGGAGTGTGGCAGAGAATGGCTTGCTGCTCACTAAGCCCCTTTCCTCTTCCTCCTGTATACATAGCTAAACAGAAAATTTCCAGCTTTTCCTGCAGTTAGGTGTGGCCACGTGACTGAGTCAGGTCAAATGAATATGGGTGTAAATTTGGTCATAAAAATATCCCAACAGCAACCCTTCATCCACTCTCCCCCAGCACATTTGGAAACCATGTGTTAATGACGCAGAGCCACTAGGCACAAGGAGCCTGTCCCTAAATCCCTACTTGGAGGAGAGCCGACCAGTAATCAGGGACATACGTTTTGACTTTACGTAAGCAAAAAAAATAAGTATCTATTGTGGTAAACTACTGGATTCTAGCATTTATATATTTTAATAGCCGGTGTTGCATTAACTCACAGATTTCCAACCTCAAAACTATTGAAATTCAGGGCTGGAAACTTCTGTGTTGTGGGGCTGTCCTGTGAGTTGTATGATGGCAAGCAGCACCTGGCCTCTCCCACCAAATGCCAGTAACACTCCCACTCCCTTTGACAGTCAAAAATGTTTCCAGACATGGCCAAATGTACCCTGGGGGGCAAAAGTCCCCTGGTTGAGAACCACTGCCTTAACTATATTTGGAAATTAATTCACTTGAAAGAATTGATCTCTACAGGACTGAGGAAATGGGAATGATTTTTGCCATAGGATGTAGTAAAATAGCAAAGGAGCCTAGCCTGGAGACTACAGGTGAAACTGCGTTTGTGTGCAAATCTATTGAACTGGATTCTGCAAATTAAAATTCCTGCATGAAATGACTTCCCAACCTGCTGGTACTTTCCAACTGGATCAGAGGCACCAGCACCTTGTACTTCCGGTTATTCTGAGATCTTCAGTTGCAATACTATTTCTCCAGGCGGTTTTATTCCTGTTCTTGGCAGTGACCCTGGAAGAGAAGTGTCTTGGTCTTTCATCAGAGTTATATTCTGCTGCTTGCCCTCAGTGTATAGGAATATAACGATCTGATAGCGTAGATGGTTTAACATAAAAATCCTCCCTCTGCACAGCTTTCAGAAGTCATTTTGGTGGAGTAAAAGCCAAGTAGCAATATATGAGCACTTCCTCTTAAACACTTTATTCATCATTCTAAAAAACTCGTAATGCAAAATTTTTCAACTTATAAAATGTCCACAAGATAAATTTTCGTTCATTTTCTTTCTTTCCCTCCCCCTTTCAAAAGGTTTCTTTTCTGTACCATTATGCTAAGAAAGTATTAGAGAGTCCACAAAGTTCTGCTGACCAGATTTAATTTTGGCATTATTCTATTACAAATCAGAGAGATGTACTAATTTATTTGAGAAGGCATTTGCTTCTCAACTGTGATAAGTACAATACATTAACATGAAAAATATAAAATGTAAAATAAGCTTTAAGGGTTGGTGCTTTTATTCTTCTTTTCCTTGATTTTCTTTCTTCATTTTTTAGCTGAAATATAACTGACATACAATATCCATTCGTTTCAGGTGTACATCATAGTGATTCAATATTTTTATACATTATGAAATGTTCCCTATATAATAGCTTGCTTTTATAAATAATGCTATGATGAACATAGGGGTGCATATATCTCTTGGAACTGGTGTTTCTTTTCTTTGATTTTCACAGGAATATCGATCAACCCAAACTTGGCAATGTACATATACTAAAAACTTCAAGAGCAAAAAAATCACACAAAAAACAAAATCATGAATTTGATAGAAACTTGGAGTTGCCTATGAAATTCAAATTTTCATATTTTCCTTTAAAAAGTTCTCAAATTTATAAATGCAACTAATTTTTATTTTGTCATTTTACATATTCCTTTTCTGACAGTGTATAATAAATTCAGGACTGGGATAGGAGGCAGGGAAGTGTGAAACTTCAGAATTTATCAAGATGTGGATATCGGTACCTCAAATTTATTTTTTAAAAGTACCACAGTAAACATCATTAAAAATCAGGGCATCTCAAAATCCAATATGCATACAGATGTTCTATCTCTATACAGACAAGAACTATTAATTTGCTGCTTGGAGCCACTGATCTCCTCCTAAAAGCATAGCAGGTATGGGCTGGTTCTGCCTAATTTCTGCTTCTCAAAGAACACACCCAACAGGGCAGAGAGAGCACTTCGTGTATTTGTGTTTATATCTAAAGAGAATTATTAGTATTAAGCAGTTAAACCTCCTGGGAAGTCAGAGTACCATCACTACCATCTATAAGCAGAAACTCCTTAAGTTCAAATACAAATATTGCCTGCCACTGTAAGCAATCTTACGGTGGATAAATGGAGCTGCTCTTTAGATCCCTGAGTTATCCTTATATTATGATTTTAGTTAGGCAATTCTGCACACACTGGAAATATATATGTACAGTAAATCTTTCTACAGCTGCATTAATATTCAGTCTGTATATGATATGCTAGCAAGAGCAAACCACCATTCATTTCCAAATCCATGCTCATTCCTGTTACACATCTACACCGAAGTAAAAGAATTCCCTGAGTAATACTTCAAGGCAAAGTTAGCAGTTGGATTTACTGTGTGAAAGGGAGGAGGAAACACCTCTAAGAACTCAAATTACCTCTTTGTTGTGTTCACTGGAATCCAGAGAAAAGCGTTTCACATCTTGCCAGGCTGCACATTTTGCTGCAGCCCTGATGGAAACAATAAGCCCAGAGCCTGCTGCCCAGGAACAGCTTTTCCAGCTGGAATTTGGGGATCGACTGAAAAAGTTCTTCCCCTGAAAGATGGATTAAACTGATAATTTTTTCCTAGACTTAGTGCACTTCAGGCTCATTTTGCTTTGTAATTAAGAAGAAAGCCAGAAACATCATTTACACATTAAGAATTTAATAGATATATTTTTCTAGCTTTATGCATTAGCACAGGACAGCCCATTAATGAAATAAGTCTTCCTTCAGGGTCAATTTAGATGGCGGCAATCTTCTGCAAATATATTGCAAATGAGGACCATTTAATGATCTTAAAACTAACTGCCAGGAGAGGACTGTTATAACTCTCCAGACAACAAAAAGAAACTCAGCATGGCGTGCAGTAGCCTTTCTTTAATTAAACGAATGTTTCATTTTTGGCCACTACATTTTTTAAAAATTGCACATATTATCTTCTGTTTAGGTCAGTCTCTGCTTGCTAAGCTGGGAGGTTGATGTTGATTTGGAAAGCTCAGGGCTGCACTAAATCATAGGGAAAAGGATGATGATGTTGACGGATGAAAGATTACTCTTGGATTGCCGATACAATCTTGATGATGGTCAGCCTCGACCGCGCTTCCCTAGGTCTGCCCCAGCTCCAGCTTCCTGCAGAACGTTCTGGTCTGCCTCCACCTAACCATATATATTGATGTCCATGGTTATAACAATACTTAGCATGTGTGTAGCATTCAAGCATTTTAGATATTCTTTCATATGTGTGCTCTTATTTGCTCCTGAAAACAATTTTAAATGGCAGGTGTGGAACGTGTCATTTTTCCGTTCATAGTAACTAGAGAATCTGAGGTTCCCAGGGGCAAAATGCTGGGCTCCAGTACCACATTTTTTCCCCATTTCTTCCAGTCCCTAGTAAGTAAGAGCTAAAATTCAGGTCTTCTGACACTTGGTCCAGTATCTATTCATGTTAACCTTGTGACTCCTGGCCTTCACGAAAGCACTGTTCTACAAGCTGTGGAGGCCTGGAGGGAAGATTTGGTACAAAAATGCCTTCAGAGAATGTACTGGAAAAACAAAATATTTGCCCCTAAAAGTACAGCAGGCAGTATATGTGTATGTGCTAAGTTATCAAATGAATGGAATAGATAGTAAGTGCTGAGAAGTTTGTTAAAGGGAGAAATATTATGGGATATAGAGATTAGAGACAATTTCTTGGAAGATGTGGACTTGAAAGGAAGGCAGTAATTATAAGAGAGAAGAGAAAGGTGTCAGGCAAAAACAGTACAAAGGAATGTTGAACTTTGAAGTCAAATAAGCCTGGACTCAGGTCCTGGATAAACATGATGTTTTGTAATGATAAAAAGTACTTGGTATAGTGGTTGGTACAGAATTAGTATTCCTTACCAGAATAATTTAAGCAAGTAATAGAGATGAGATATAACAAGGATGGCCCAATAATAATGATTAACTTAGATTTGAACAAAACTTTGTGGAAGAGTAAATACTAGAAAGAATTCAGACGAGATTGTGGGGGGCCCTAAGTGCCAAAAGAGTTTTCTTTAATGGCTTTCTATTTCTATTTGCAATTCAGAATCCCTTCTTTTTTTAATTTTTTTATTGGAATGTAATTGATATACAGTATTAGTTTCAGATATACAGCATAGTGATTCAATGATTATATACATCATCAAATGCTCTCCACAATAAATAAAGTTACTCTATTACCACACTAAGATATTATAATATTATTGGTTATATTCTCTATGTTGTACTTCCACTCTTACGACTAATTTATAATTTGAAGTTTGTACCTCTTTATTCCCTTCTCCTATTTCACTCATTCCCCCACAACCCCTCCCCTATGGTATCCAAAGGTCGTTGTCAGTATTTATGGGTCTGTTTCTTGTTTGTTTGTTTTATAGATTTCACATATAAGTGAAATCATATGGTATTTGTCTCACTCTAACTTATTTTGCTTATCATGGTATCCTCTAGGTCCATCCAAGTTGTCACAAATGGCAAGATTTCCTTCCTTTTTATGGTCGAGTAATATTCTGTTGTATATACATACCATGTCTTCTTTATCTATTCATCTATTGATGGGAACTTGGGTTGCTTCCACATATTGACTATTGGAAATAATGCTGCAATGAATGTAGGTATGCATACATCTTTTCAAATTAGTGATCTTGTTTTCTTTGGGTAAATTCCCAGAAGTAGAATTTCTGAGTCATATGGTATTTCTATTTTAGTTTTTTGAGGAACTTCCATATTGTTTTCCATAGCAGCTGCATCAATTTACCTTCCCACCAACAGTGTAGGAGTGTTCCCTTTTCTCCACATTCTCATCAACATTTGTTATTTCTTGTCTTCAGAATCCCTTCTTGAAACAAAATTTTATTCTCAACATACAATACAAAAAAGATACAAGTAGAACTTCTCTGGTTGGAGCAGAGGTTGAGAATCCAGAGCCCTATCTGCTCAGCATCCTGGCCATCCTCGGCATCCCTTAGAAGTTGGAAACCCTGTATTTTAACAACAGGAAGTATTGAAGTCTCCTGCTCAGGGAAGTAATTTGATGAATACTGACCTGGCTGCAGAAGGCAGAACACAATGAGGACAAAGACATGAAATATACTTGTCCTGCTGTAGTTGTCAATTGATAAGGATTTGGGATGAAACAGAGTGATAGCAGTGAGAATAGAGAGGGACAGGTGCCAAAGACGTTACAAAGGACAACTTAACAACTCTTTGTGAGACGTCCAGGTGGGGAAGTACAAGAAAAGAAGGATCAAAAATGATTCACAGGCTGTAGACCTGAGCAATCATTGGTGGACTCCTTAGTGCCACTCTTCAATTTCCAGTCTCATTAAATTCTATTATACAGTAATGGTAACTAAGGCCATTATTTATGATTTCACAAAGTTCTGGGTATTTGTTCTAAATAAATTTAGATACATTTATTCTTTGGGATGATAATGGAGATTAATTGGTAGGGGGTAGAGTGGGAATTGAGGTTCCTGGTCAGATAAAATACTGAGTTATTTAAAGTAGAACAGTATTCTTTGTCCAGGCTTCTGATTATTTATAAGCTGCTGTGCATTTTGAACTTTTGAGAGATGGAATAAGCAGTTTTCCCAAACATATTTGACCAAGAACCCCTTTGTAAATACTTCTTTGGTATTAATATCTCTTGGAACCCACTTTGGGATATGCCCCTCAGTGGGAGCCAGCAAAGGGCCCTAGAGGAAGTCTCCTTATAATCATTGTTCACTCATTGGAAATAGCGTGTCAGGCACAAAAATTCTGCCCTCAGGGAACACAAAGTCTAGTGAGGAAGGCTCACACATAACCCACATTCTATTCTCATGATATTTACAAAATGCATGCTGTGTTTTGGAAAGAGCAAGTAATTCATGTGGCTAGAAATAAGAATGCTGGCTTGGTAGTTAGAGTGGCAGGTGGTAAGGTTAGGGAAGTTGGCAACAGGCAATAGTATTATTATTATTGTCATCAGCTAACATTTATTGAGTGCATGCTATATGCTAGGTATCACACTGAGTATCTAACATGCATTACATCAATAAATCTTCCCTGCAATCCCATAAGGTAGGCACCATTACCACCCACCTTTTGCAGATGCAAAAACAGAGACTTAAAAAGGTTATATAACCTACCCAAGGCCTCACATTACCTAAATGTACATGCTGAATACAGCCCCAGCCTGTGTGTTTAACCATGGTGAAGTGTGGGCTTCTTATACCTTGTGAGCTGTTTTAAGAAGTATGGACTCTACTGTGGAAGCCTTGGAGAGCCACAGAAGGTTTTACACCTCTCCTTCTCCTTTGACAAACCTCTGAAAACACTGTGAGTTCAACCCCAAACAGAAGAAAATGACAGTTGCTCAACTACCAAAGCACATCTGCCTTGCAGGGACACTCATGCATCTCAGCCTCTGAACTGCCTGGGGATTTTCAAATGAAAGGCCCTTATGTGTTTGCAAGTTGCTATCCTGCTGGGTTATCTTCTTCAATAACTGTTTCTTAGCATTGCATTACTGCACCATGAAAATCTTACTTCATTATACCTTCTTCAGAGAATCCGCAACTCTACATTCTCCCTGTCGTGTGGGTTTACTGAGAGCTAACTTTCAAAGTCATGCATTCTATGGTAAGTGTACTTTAAACCATGCAGCATCACATTAAAAAGAAATGGCAGTCATTCTGCCCTGGAAACTGTTCCCTAGCATGACATTACTTTAATTCACTGACTCCTTGTAATCAACATCTATTAAACAGCACCTTTAAATAAGTCCTACACACAGCCTGCATTGTTACAATCAATTGAGCTACTTAAAAAAGAAAACCTCTGAGGCTATCTGGAGGCATTCTGTGCTTCCCTCTGTTTTATGGCACAACCTTAGACACGACGTGTAAAAAGGTCAAGACAGCATGTAGGCTTTTGCATTAAACAGCAGAACACTAATTAGTTTTAGTGACAATGGGGTTCTGTTGGTGTGTTCTAATATTTTGATGCTTAGTTTTGTTTGAAACCTCTAGCCATAATACACAAAAGCTCTTCTATCTTCCATGTCTTGATTTTTCAACCCCATCATTTGAGTGAAGCACATATATTTTCTATTTCTACAGTTTCATCAAAACTCTGTTCTAAAATCTAATTTCAAAACAGCTCACTTAAAAGAAAACTTAATGTGAAAACAAAATTTAATGTGGAACCTAATATTTGTTTCAACCATTTTTTCATGACACAAATATAAATTGTGTTCAAATGTATCATTAATGAGTTTTAACATTTATACATGTTAACTACCCAGAGCAAATGTTCTATGTTGTAAAATATTAAGCATTAACTGCTGAGTATTAAAATTTGTAAAAAAAATGGACTTCCACATTCCCAAATTCTATTTTAAATTAATAGGAGAAATGATGTGGCTTTTCAAAACCAAGGAGTTATTTTTTATCACTATGTTTGTATCTATATTCTAACTCTTTTTCTAGAATATAGGTAAATTCCTAAAACATTCTCCAGGATGAAAGACTACAACTGAAGAAAATAATGCTACTTGACTAACAAACTCATATCTATTTAAAATACCAATTACTGTAATTATAATGTAGTATAGTATGACTTTCTATAAAATAAATGATAAGTGAATGCATTTTCCTCCAGCCAACTTAGGAATTACCAGCTCCTTGTACAAGACAGATTTATACCACTTTTTGACAACATATACTATTTTTTAAAATCAGTCTGAGGTCATAAGCTTATTTTGGCCACCATCTTTTCAAGAGGTTATTGGGCTAATGCTTTAATAATACCTTCTGACGCTGTTCTCCCAGGGGATTAAAAGCAATCAAATCTGTAGGTGGGAAAAAAACCCCACATTCTTCTTTGTTCCCCCTAGCAGATTTGGCTGTGGTCTAAAGAAGCTGAACTTTCATTAAAGGAAAATAAAGTTTCTGGTCCTTCATCTTGTAAAGGTACTGTCTTTATACCAGAAATCAATACACTGCTGTTTGGTTTGCTCTCCAGCTAGACAGACCAAAACAATATAGCATCAAGGGAAGTGGGAGCAACCCCTCCAAGCCATTTGTCTTAATGGAGTGCCCACTTCAAAACTGACTTCTTACTGCTTCCATGATGCCAATTTAATTGTTATCAAGCCAGACCCAAAGAAACAAATCCAATTATAAAGTCAATTCTTTATAACCAAAATGGGATATATGTGGGCATGCTGTAGACTGCTTACCATGTGCTGGATAAACAGGTAAATGCCTGTTTACTATACTAAACAGATAACTGTCATTGCTTTATTTCATTCTGTGAGACTGGTATTGTTTCTAATCTCCATTATAGAAGGGAAACTTGAGACTCAGAGAGGTTAAGTAACATCCTGAAAGTCACAAAGTTTAGTAAGTGAAACAGCACTCTAAATTGGTCCAATATCAGATTTTAGTCTCTTAACCACAATATTATATTGTCTAGCAAAGTAATAGCCAAATTCTGCTTTGATTTATATTCTGTACTATTTCTGAACATTTTCAAGAATTTGCTTCACAATGACTCTTACTGGAATAGAATAAAATGGTATTTTCTAGTCCATATATTTTCTGCACCCAAAAGAAATGACACTCAAATCTTAAAGTATCCTTACTACAAGGAAAAGGGGAAAGCGCACAAGCTATGGAGTCAAAGTAGCTGGGTAATTTGGGCAAGTTACTCACCTCTCTGAGCCGTTTCTCATCTGTAAATGAAGGTAATAATAGCTACAATCCAGATCATTGTTAAGATTAGAGCTAACAATTCATTAAACACTAGCTCCATGCCAGACACTCTGTTCAAGAGCTTTACTTATATTGTCTCAATTCATTCTCACAATGACCCTCTGTGGATTTACTTATCCTGACACATATTCATCCATTTATTTAAAAAAATTAGCATCTTTTGGGTGCTAAGGATACAACATTATTCATGATAAGCATGGTACCTGCCATCTTGATTGGCAATCACTAATAATAATGATAACAGAACGTTGAGGCTTCTGCTTTTATAAGTTATTTTTAATTTTTAATGGGGTGGGGGTTTTGATTTACAAACCAAAGTAGAGACTTGGTCTGGCAGCCTTGAAATTTTGTGATACAGACTAAGGTTGGGTAGTAAAAGTATTGAACTTAAGTTATGATTATTGCCTGATGTCTTTAATATACAATAAAAAATACTTCCTGATAAAAGTCCTCTCTATTAGCATGGTTAGAGTAGATTCCTTAGAGTCCTTCAAACATGCATTCCCCTGACCCCAAGAATTTGTCACTGTAGACTCTGCATGAAGTTCTTGCTCCTTCTTCTCAATTTCCCAGACTACCCATGGTTATTCATTTATTCATCCAACAAATAGTTATTGAGTGCCATGAGCTGCTCTGAGTGTTTAGGACTCAGTAGCAAAAATTCAGAGAAAAAAATCCTAACCCCATGGAGTTTACAGTTTGGTGTAATAATCATTCGTTACATCTACGGGACACACTGGGGTGTTCTTAGGGTGAAGTAAGGACATGGTCAGTGGTTACAAGGTCTCAGAGTACTAGTAATATGGTGCCCCATTTCTCTAGTGAGGACACACACAGACCTCTAGGCTTGAAAAACAGAGGTGGGTAAAGTGAGGGGAAGTGGGTAAACAGAACTTAAGTCATCTCACTTTTGGCTAAATCAAAGATAGGTGGAAAATAGGCCTCCAGACTCTTCCATGTTTCTGCCTTTCCCTTTCCAAGGAGCACCTTGTCCTGCCAGCTTAATGATTCAACCTGTTTACTTTTTAGTCCGATTTCCTCATCACCTGCTGCTTGGTGCCTCACCTGTTCTCCCTCCAAATGAAAAAGGGCCAGAAAAGTGGGCATGCTGACATTTTTCAAAAATGGCTCTGAAAACGTAATTTGGTTCTTGGAAAAGTCCAGACTACCAACTTAAAAAATAAAATAAACTGCATTTTAATAGTGCAGCAGTAAATTATTTTTAAAGAATGTGTCTACTAGAGCATCGCCATACCCAATATGTCTTGCTTCCTGACTCAATATTTTTAATTACTTGCCTTTATTGGTCAGACAAAATGTAGAGTCAAGTTTCAAGTAATACGTTTTATTGGAGTAATGGTGGAATATTGACAGATAAGCTTTGGGGATATAGAAAACTCCCCTCTAGGTCAGTAAGGGATTGACTCCAGAAAGGATTTCTGTAGGCAGAGAAGCCTCTCTGTCAATATTGTACAGCTTGCCCAATAAAAGGTATTACTCAAAACGTGCTGGGTGTTTTGCTTTTACATAAAAAAAAGTTGAGTCTTGTGAACTAAAGATGTTATTATGTAAGATGAATCTTATTATGTAGGTTGAATATTATGTAAGTGAGTCATTTGACCTTTATAAACCTCCATTTCTTCATCTGAGAAATAAAGATAATAAAATCTGTCCACTTCATAAGGTTATTGTATATCATTAGTTATGTCTGTGGAAACATTTTAATAATTGGAAAGTGTGAAGAATATATGATGTTTTTATTGATCATTAATATGTGTAAACTGTTAATGGCAATAAACCTAAATTAATGGATATCAAAGAGGTACTAACACCATAGATTACGATGGTGGGAGTCTTCTGAATTCCCATTTCAATGTCCATGATTTATAATGTTAATTCAAATCAGCAAAATATTTCTGTCCCTACTATGGGCCAGGTAATACAGTTACATTGTGCCCATGAGCACTTTCATTCAGATGTAGGAGCTATTTATAAACAACACAAACAAGAGATGTCATACAGGGAAAGACAGCATGTGTCCTATAGTACCCAAGTGAAATGGTTCACTGTGGCACCCATGAGACTCTTTTTTCTTACTGTATAGGACCTCCTTTTCTGAGTTGTCATGATGACCCGTTCCAGAATCCCTAATAATCTAAAAATGAGCAAACCAATGGTTGCCCAGTGGCATTCACAAAATCCCAACAAAAATTCTACATTCTGTTTCAGAAAGAACTGTTGAATTCAAAATAGACTCTTTTTTCATTTTGGAATACTCAGGGTAACAATTCCCTTGACTTCCTTTGTGATCAAATCCAAGAAAAGAAACCGGTCCTTTCAATGAGCCATGGAGATCTAGACTTGCCTGTGCAGACTAGCGTAAATACCGCATCCTCAGTTACATAGAAGATTAACCCTTTTAATAGTAGCTGTTTAGACCAGATTACTGTATTTGCCCAAATCTTAATTTTCTCCAAAGTAATAGAGGTGATATCAGCTATCATTTTTACTTAATGTGGCTATTTTTAAAACAACTCATCAGATAAGTGTATCCAGGACCAAGTAACTACTTCTTGAGAATACCTTACCCTGTCATAGGTGGTATTATTTCTAAGGGATCTCACAGCATAGGATGGGGCTTCTTGAGAGTTCAACTTGAAATGTATGTCTGTAGGGGACCATCTGTACTGAATCAGCTGAGGCAAACCAATGAAAGTGGATTCTTTTTGCTAACAGTATCAACAGTTTCAAATAGATTGGGGCCATATTAAGCTAACCCAAATTCAGCTAATTTATCTCCTTTCCTCAATAATTCATTCAACAGCCATTTACTGAATACCTACTATGTGTTGGCACTGTGCTAGATGTCAGGTTGCTCATAGCCTAAAAGAAGCTGGCACAGTAACAAATACAATATGGTGGAAATGCAGGTAGAGCTGTGAAAGACTTTTAGGAAAAGACAAAATTGAGAAGAGCCGTGAAAATCAGTAGGACTCAGTCAGAAAAAGATGAAGCTTGTGGAGAGGGGAATCCAGAACAAACAGCAGAAACCAAGGCCCAGGGGGAAACCCAACTGTCATTTACTGTGCAAGGCCCCTTAAAGTCCTCTGTAGGCTTGTTTCAGAGCGGCCCAGGCTGACTCTGAGACCCAAGGAAGTTCCCTGGCTGAAGCCTGGCCAGAGGTCTCTGCTTAGAACCCTAGGTAGAGCCTCAGCTGATTTTTGGTGCCTCAGCAAAGCCCTTGCCTGGGTGGAAGAAGGAAGGCCCAGCCTCTTCCCTTGAGGGAAGTAAAAGCATTTTCTGAAAAAATTTGGACTCTAGGAAAACACAGTCCTGGAAGGACAGAGGGAATCATTCTAGAGTTGAATTCATATTCTTCAGCCTTATTATCACATTCTATCTGAAAGTCACCCGCACAAGAGAAATCATGTCCCTTCTCCTCAAACAGAAGAGAACTGGCTGTCTTTTTCATTTCTTATGTCACTTGGGGCTGCTGGCCAAGGAAATTCATTTCCCAAACAGCAAGCACATTCAAATGAAGAAAGGAAATGAAGGTAGGTGACAGCAAAACTGGGAGCAGAAGTTTTAATGAAAGGAAGACTTTCCAAACTCAAGATATCAAGAGATCAATAATTCCACACACAAAACTCAATAGCACTATTTTATATTCAGGCCATTCACACTCTCTGACTACTGTTTTGTTTAAGGTGCTTAAAAAAGGTAGTAATGACCAGAAGTGGCTGCTTTCCTTTTCCATCCTCAATTCACCTAGTGGCTGGACGGAGGTCTGTTTATTTCCACAAGCAAAGACTGTGTGTGGCAAGAGGGATTTTTGTAATGGAGCTGTGCACCTCTAGAAATAGGATTTTGTTATAAAACATCCAAATGCAACCTTAATTATAGAGACACAAACATAGCACTGAAGATAATGATATCTCTTTGGTCAGCTAGATAAATTAAAACATATAAGTCTGGTGTGAACACCTCTTGTCCTCAGGCCCTCGCTATCTTCAGTTCAGACTACACATAACTGGCCAGATGTGAGTCAGTATTAGTTTCATGAGTGAAAAATTACCTGCTGTTTTCTAGTATCCTGGTAAATCAATATTTGTAAGGTTATATCTGAGAGGTATATAATTTCATAAACTGTTATTGTTGTTTTGGAAAACTAATAGGTTTACTTGCCTGGTTTTCTTTTTTTTTTTAACATTTCTTCTTTCAAAAGAAAAATTGTAAGAATGTGACCTGTGAATAGCCAAAGACCCTGAAGAACAATCATCAACAATTAAAGAAAAGGAAAAAGGAAAGAAACAGCTCAATGCTGAATATACTCTTTTTCCTTTACAGGAAATGTCACAGGGTTGTGTTTTGTATCTGAGAGAAATGGTATCCTGATGACTGTCCCTTCACATAAATGCTCTGTGCTGCCCTTACACCTTGCACAATGCAGCCCTTCTCCCCAAAATACACAAAACAAAACAAGCTTCCTTGAGACCCCCTTTGGGATTTCTTCTGGCTAGCTACAGAGAGAACCTTTCCACTCCTGTGGAAATTGTCATTAATTATTTATTCATTCCATAAATATTTGTTGAACAACTACTGTGTCCAGGCAATGTGCTAGATTCTGGGGTCACAAAAGTGGAAATCATGGGCTGGCCCCCCTGCACTGACACAGTTTATACTCCAGTAGTTGGAAATGCAGATAAGGAAAAGGACCATTATGGAGACATAAGGGGATGTATGAGGCTGACCTTGGTGCTCTAAGCAAGGTCACTTAATCCAATCCAAAGAGCCAGAGACCCCCTCGTGGAGGGTGGGCTATCTTACTGAGTGCTGAGCCAAAGGGAAAACAACATGTGGATGCAAAGATGTAGGTTTGGACAGATTTCAATAACACTAAAAATAATAATAATAAGATTGAAAACAGTTCAGCTGATCTATGAAGCCAAATATTTAGAACTAGTCTGTAAGAGACTTTCTAGGTATGAATGGTGTGGAACAGTAAGAAACAAACCGGATTTGGTATCAGGAAACTGGGTTCAAGTCTAAGGCTCTAATTCTTAAGTAAGTTATGTGACCCTAGATAAATCACTTAAACTCTTTGGGCTTTGCTTGTTTTTTCTCGTCTGTAAAACTGAAATAATAATGTACCAGTTCTGCCATTCTCATAGAGTTGTTAGGCTCAAATGAAATAGTGGGTTTGAAAATACTTTTTAAACTATAAAGTATTACATAAATGTTAGTTATTAGTATTAAAACAAAAGTGGAAGTTGGCTAGTAGAATTAATAGGATTTAGATACAAGGAAAAAAAATGGAGATTATGAATATAAACTGAAAGATAGTTCCTTTTCTTGCTAGGGTAATAGCCAAAATTAATTTCCCAAAACCCGGGAGATTTGCCAGAAATACATGAAGGATGTGCAAATCCCTATTTTAAAAAAAAAAGGAAGACATTTAATATGTGATAAAAAGTAGCACTCAAAGGGAGGGAAGGTCTGCTCCCTATTTAAGATGTCACAGAGGGAAGCAACAGGGTAAAATGTGCTATCAAGAAACTTTCTAAAAGCTGTAATGGCCATACAGATATTTCCTGCAGCTAAAGCATTTAACTGAGTGCACAGATTAATAAAAAGGAAAATGTATGCCTGGTGAAGTGAAAATAAGGGAAAAAATCAAGCCTCAGTGAAATGCTTGCACAAAAAATTTGTCGGCAGAGCAGAATGATGGAAGAAGAAAGTTTACCAAGAACATCGAAACTCACTACAAGCAACAAAGGTGCTGAGCATCTTCTTCCTCCAAGCACTGTGCTTTGTGCTGGGATAGATAATTCATGGCTCCTGTTCTCTGGGAGCTCTGCATACAGTTGTAAACATCTTAGAGCATTTTAGAAGCAAACAGAACAGAGAGTGATAATGGGCTTAAGGCCTAACAACAGATGGTCGAACGTGGTGCTAAAGAAGAAATCAAAGATACTGCAGTTTTGTACAGAGCTGTTTGAAGCAAAAAAGAAAATACCCACACCTTCCATGTGACCTGTACGGTAGCAGATGAAGAGGGCCAGGCTCTCCTGCATCTGAGGATTACACTGCTGAGCTCTCCATGGCCCTGAGCACTGCCAGCAGGGACATCTGTAAAGCTTCCACTGGAATAAAGGAGCAGAAGTGGAGAAGTGTTAATTAGGACATACTTCAAAGGAGAGGAGAATGTCCAGAGCTGCGGTTTCCCAACATCACTTAAGACAACATCTTCAGTCTTCATCAAAACAAAAAATAATAATTTCAGTGTAGATGCCAGGCACTGTCCTGGATGTTTTATATATAATGCCACTTACGACTCTTCTGTAAGATATACATTTTTATTCCCATGTTATAGATGGGAACCAATGGTTCAGAGAGGTGAGGCAACTCATTCCAGGTCACATCACTTATAGACTGTGTGACACTAATGATCATGACCTTCCCATAGGAACAAGGAGCACAATATATGGACACTGGTGAACTTTAGAGAAGCCATCAGACATACCAGTAGAGAAAGGTGGTGGTGTATTTCTCTGGGTTAAACAAAATTTTTAAGTGAAATAAGTCATAAGTTTTCCTGAAGATCACACACAGATGCAATTAGCCAAGAGGCTGATAAAATACCTGTGAAGATGCTATAAATCAGGATTCCCCTGTGCCCACATCAGAGATCAGAACAAACCAGGTGCTTACACTGCCCACAGGTAAGAGGTGCCAAGGACTGGGATAACATGGGGGCAAGGCACCAGAGACAGCAGAGCTGGTGAAAAGTCATGGTCCAAGGAGATCTGGGGACATCGACCATGCTGGAGGGAAAAGAATATACAATGATGCTAGCAATAATGATCATTTATTGAGACTGAGGGCCAGGGACTGAGTGCTTCACATGGAATAAGAAGCTGACCTGAGCAGGTAGCTGAGGACCATGTCTGTGAACACCTAGAGCACACCAAGTCCCTTCTCATACCAAGTTTCATACCTGGGTCACAGGGGTAAAGGACAGGAGCCATTGCCCTTTGAGTGGATAGACAGGGAAAAGATTATGATGCAAACAAGTTTGGCCAGCTATCTTTACAGTACTATGTGACTCATCATCCTTATAATAATAAGATTTATCCCTAAATGGAATAAAAATACAAAAAAGGAAAGCTGTGAAAGCTATGAGTAGGCAACATCATTGCAGCAAGAGAAGAAAACTATAAATATTAAGTTCTACTTATCTTTTAAAGCTCAGCTCAAATGTTGCATCCTCTCTGCCATCTGTTGGATTCAATGGGACACAGATCCTAATATTGGCTCGGCCACGGCACTGTGTATACTTGGGTTATTTCAGTTTCTTCATTCATCCATTCATTCAACAAATATAATCAATGTGTAATATGTGCCAGGCATGATTCTAAGCACAGGATAGATCAGTTGGGGTAAAGGAAGTAGACAAAGTCCTTAATCTCAAGGAGATCACATTCCAATGGGGATGAGAGACAACAAATATATAAGGCTAGTAGTGATAAATGCTATGGAAAAGAATAACGCAGGATAAGGGGACAGAAAGTGACAGGTGTACAATGTCATTTGCAGTTATCAGGGAAGGTTTTACTGATGAGTTAAAGTTTGAGCAGAGATCTAAATGAAGTGAGAAAGTAAACCATTCAGATATATGGGGGAAGAACATTCCCTGCAGAGGGAACAGCAAGGACAGGGTGCTGAGGTAGGTGTGTGTGTGTGTGTGTTGTGTGTGAGGAACACGGAGGTCAGCCTGGCTGGGAGAGTATATTTTAAGGGGAAAGTAGTGGGAGATGGAGATAGAAGGGTGACTAAGGCCAAAATTATTTGGTGCCTTATTAGTTATAGAAAGCTTTTGACTGACTTGTGATGATTAAATGAGATACAAAAAAAAAAACAAGAGTGCCTGATACATATTAAGTTCTTCATAAGTGGTAGCTGTTATTACTATTCCTTTCCCAACAATTACAAGGGTGAGATAAGAAAGGGCATTAGGCTTTTAAATCCTTCTTAGAAATGAGTCCCAAAGTGACAAATGGAATAATATGCTGGATCTGAGGTACATTTCTTGTTCCCATTTTCCACCTCCCTGTCACCCTGGGGCACTGTCCCCACTTAGGATGTGTTAGAATGGCTTGCTCTCATACCAAACATACGGACATAAAGAAAGATACATAACAGTACGTCCTGGGATCCAGATGGAAGCACCAAGGACTTAAATTATATCTTTTCGAATGTGGCCCACAGTAACGAATTCTTTGGAATCCTTTTATTAGTCATTTAAAATTATATTGGTTTTTGCTTTTCCTTCCATATATGGTTATGTTCTTTCACAAGACCACTTCTCAAAAGCTTCAGAACAGTAACTGTTTGAGACTGAAAATGATGAGGTAATTGCTAACTTTTCAGCTAATTCTTTTTCATATGTTCATTATTTAAAAATAATAAACGAACCCGACAGAATATAATAAGCAGAGTTAGAAAAAGGATTTCTTATATATCATTTCCCAAAGATTTGCAATTGCACTTTGTGATTCAGAGCTTAGTAGGCACAGAATTTAGAATAACTCTGTTTATCTGTGCAAACTTTCCTTAGCCTGTTGCAACTCCTAAGTCCAACTCTTACACATGGGTGTTGGGTAGAATATACTGAATAAAAAGTGTACAAAGGCTTAATTTTTCTCCTGCCTACAAAGATCTCCAAATCTTTACAATTCTGCACAGCTGCCTAGAATAGACAACAGTAGAGCCATTGTCCATGATTCAAACTGAGGAGGAGTGAAAATACCATTAACCCTTAAAAACAGAATTATCTTATTCTTTTGATTTTGCTGCACACTATAATGTGTTTGTGGCCATATTTGGATCATATCCGGTTAGAACACAGGAATAATAGATATCATTCAGATAATAATTAGCCATGTACTTGCAATAGCGGGATGTGAAGTCAAAGGAAAACACTAAAAATGTTGTTTTTTTGGACCATGACAAAGAGCTTTTTAAATGAGGTTGAGCATTTTTTGTGGCTGACTCATGTCTGGAGGCCTCACTATGGTCACCAAAGCTTCAACTTTTGCACTTTTAATTTCTATCTTTGACAATTTTAAATGCTAAATAATACAAGACTTTCTTACTGCTTGCAAGTACATATAGTTTCTCTTTGTTTCCTCTATTTTCTGTTTGTAAGCAAATGCTCCAATTTTAGGTCACATGTTGTAGCCATTGTTGCTAATTAAACAGAACTATAGCATATCTTAGGACAAGGGATCTTACAATTTCACCATTGATATTTTAAAATTATAAAGTAAATCCTATTAAGTTTTAGCCTACATTTTAGTTTTTTTTAACTTGACCTAAATTTCTTTCTTTCACACTTGGTGAGTCCCAATGACAAGAAAATGAGAAACTAAATTATGATAGCATGACTATTATCTATAGAAAGAAGACTTGAAGGAAACATATCAAAGATGCTATCAGTGGTTATTTTGGGGAGGCAGAAGCATAGGTGATTAACTTCTTCTTTATACTTTTATATTTTTCCAGGTTTCCCTCAATGGTCATTTTGTAACTTTAGAAAGTTTTTGAAGATTTTCAGTTGAGAAGATTTTTAGTTTCAGTCCAAAACATTTAGTAGATCTTTAATACATTAAAATCACCTAAAATGTACTTCTATAAAAATAGAAGGAACACTATGAGGGGAACGTTATTGGTTTCAAAACCTTCTCTTCTCAAAGGAATACTGAAACTTTGATTTTATAACACAACACAAAGTTCCACTGAAACAGACACCTCTTGGCAGTTCAGTACAGGAATTTTCTCAGGTGTATAGAGATGGGAGAACTGGGAAATTCATATTTAGCTTCAGCATCCCCACCTTAGTTAAGATGTCTTAAAATATCCATCCATTCTTCATTGTTCATTCACCATCTGGATGCCTAAGTCAGAGAAGTTTTTTAAGAAAAAGAACATTGAACCATTTTGTGGCAAAATCTATCTGCATGATTGATACTGGCTGCACAGAATCAATCTACTGGGCTATATTTTGGCATTTTAAGCATGGATCCTTTCCCTCCTCCTGTCTGACTCTTCAGAGATAAATTTTAGGCCTGGAGCTTTACTGATTTATTTTTAAAGGAACTCCTTGAGCTTTCTCTCTCTCTCTCTAACTATTCCTTCTGTCCTCTTGGCAGAGATGCTACCCCTTGACACTTTGGGAGAGCCAGGCGACCACTTAAAGACACTCCCAAACAGCTGACTTTCTGGTATCTGGCAGTCTGTGCTCAGCTCCATCCATTCCCCTGAAGTTCTCTGCTGTGTGTCGGGCTCTACTGAACTTCAAAGACAAATACTGGGCACAGAAGGACACAGAGAGGGCAGGGGGGCATGAGAATTGGGCCTTGAGCACCTAAGTGCTGAAACAGATTTTCTTTGTTCTTAAGTGGTGCCTAGCTAATTGTTGGTGCTTAGCAAAAGTAAAATAATAAAAACGTTACTATTAACAAAAATAATAGGATTTTAAATAAAAAAGATGTCTGGGAACCACTGTTCATAAAAAGCTAATGGACAGACTCTGGCATCTTTTCTTTGATCTTCCCAATGTCCTAGCTTAAAGAGATTTGTTAAAATGTGCCCCCTTTGGTGGGTAGTGGGCTGTAATAGATCAGAAAGGGAACAGGAAGTTCTCCAATGAAAATTTCACTAAAAGCAAGGCGTTTAACATCACATATGAATAAAACAAGCTAAACTTAAAGGTTAATTTTTTTTTTTTTTTTTTTGAGAGGGCATCTCTCATATTTATTGATCAAATGGTTGTTAACAACAATAAAATTCAGTATAGGGGGGTCAATGCTCAATGTACAATCATTAATCCATCTCAAGCCTAATTCTCGTCAGTCTCCAATCTTCTGAAGCATAACGAACAAGTTCTTACATGGTGAATGAATTCTTACAGAGTGAATAAATTCTTACATGGTGAACAGTACAAGGGCATTCATCACAGAAACTTTCGGTTTTGATCATGCAATATGACCTATAAACCATCAGGTCAAATATGAATATTCATTTGATTTTTGTACTTGATTTATATGTTGATCCCACATTTCTCCTATTATTATTATTATTTTTATTTTTAATAAAATGCTGAAGTGGTAGGTAGATGCAAGATAAAGGTAGAAAACATAGTTTAGTGCTGTAAGAAGGCAAATGTAGATGATCAGATGATCAGGTGTGTGCCTATGGACTAAGTATTAATCCAGGCTAGACAAGGGCAGCAAGACATCCACGGATGCAGAAGATTTCTCTCAAAGCAGGGGGGGTGAGGTTCTGAGCCTCACCTCTGTTGATCCCCAAATTCTCACCTGATGGCCCCCCTGCGACTGTGCCTGTCTTAGGTTGTTCCTCCCTTGAGGAATCTTACCCGTCTCTGGCTAACCAGTCATCTTCCGGGGCCATACAGGGAAATGTAAAGTTGGTAAGTGAGAGAGAAGCCATATTGTTTGCAAAGGTTACCTTTTTACTTCTTTGCAGATTTATGCCCTGTGGCTTCTATGCCCAGCACTTGTCTCGAGGTATCTTTACCACCTGGAGGAATTATGATACTCGGTAAATTCGATATGAGGCACGAATTCTATTTAAGGTTTGTAATTAGGAAGGAAGAAGAAAAGCTATAGATGTAGCATATGAAGGAAACTTGGGAGGATTGATTATTTCTTTGACATATCTTCTTGTATAGTACCTTAAGTATGTATAGGTTTTAAACTACTAACTAATTTGCACACACATATTAACATAATAGGAATACGGTGACATAAACAAAGCAAATCTATAATTACCAGCCATCTCCAGTGAAGCCAAGAAAACCATTTAGGCACCCTAGGCATTTGTGAAAATTTATCTATGATATGATGGATATTTTCCAACTGTACTTGAACCATCAGACAAATTAAAGCAGCCCATTTCTGGGATCTGTTCACATCCCATATGTTCTTTTAACCATAGATAGTCTATAGTCATGAGATTTTGGGGTGCTACAACTTGCACCCCTCCCAACCCCTGGTTGAGTTCCAACAGTACAGATCCAGTCAAATTCGTTGTCTCACTGTATGCACATGCCAGCCTAGACATCTCCCTCCTCCTTCTTATGGCAAGTCCAGGAGACGGTGGGCTGGATGCAGCCACAACCGCAGCATCGTCCGGATCCCTGTGGAGGCTTTTTGATGATCATCCCCCGGCACGAGTCCTCCAGAGAGTGCTGATGCCGGAAGCTCCTCCTCATATCGTATCTTAGTTCATTTTCTGGGTATCCAAGCTAGGCCTTGATCTTCTGCGTAGAAACAAAAAGACCCTTTGCCCACACTTTGACATGCCCTCTATACCACTGTGCAGAACTCATTGGAGGTCAGCACACAGGAACTGCTTTTTTTTTTTTTTTTTTTTTTTTTTTTTAATTAAGAGAAAGGAATATTATCAGCAAAGAGTACCTCCATAGCTGATCATCTGACACCCTTTAAGTGATCAACATTAAGGATATTTAAAGCATGCGTTGATCTTTGATTTACCAATAGTTTTATCCTGTTAAGGAGTAATCCCCCTTTTCTTTCTTTCTTTCTTTCTTTTTTTTTTTTTTAAATTTTTAATCTACACTTACCTGAAGAATACTATGTTTACTATGCTCTCCCCTATATCAGGTCCCCCCTAACAACCACATTACGGTTACTGTCCATCAGCTTAGCAAAATGTGGTAGAGTCACTACTTGTCCTCTCTGTGTTGTGCAGCCCACCCTCCCCTTTCTCCCTCCCCCCCATGCATGCTAATCTTAATACCCCCCTTCTTCTTCCCCCCCCTTATCCCTCCCTGCCCACCCATCCTCCCCAGTTCCTTTCCCTTTGGTACCTGTTAGTCCATTTTTGGGTTCTGTAATTCTGCTGCTGTTTTGTTCCTTCAGTTTTTCCTTTGTTCCTATACTCCTCAGATGAGTGAAATCATTTGGTATTTCTCTTTCTCCGCTTGGCTTATTTCACTGAGCATAATACTCTCCAGCTCCATCCATGTTGCTGCAAATGGTTGGATTTTTCCACTTCTTATGGCTGAGTAGTATTCCATTGTGTATATGTACCACATCTTCTTTATCCATTCATCTACAGATGGACATTTAGGTTGCTTCCAATTCTTGGCTATTGTAAATAGTGCTGCGATAAACATAGGAGTGCATCTGTCTTTCTCAAACTTGATTGCTGCGTTCTTAGGGTAAATTCCTAGGAGTGGAATTCCTGGGTCAAATGGTAGGTCTGTTTTGAGCATTTTGATGCACCTCCATACTGCTTTCCACAATGGTTGAACTAATTTACATTCCCACCAGCAGTGTAGGAGGGTTCCCCTTTCTCCACAGCCTCGCCAACATTTGTTGTTGTTTGTCTTTTGGATGGCAGCTATCCTTACTGGTGTGAGGTGATACCTCATTGTAGTTTTAATTTGCATTTCTCTGATAATTAGCGATGTGGAGCATCTTTTCATGTGTCTCTTGGCCATCTGTATTTCTTTTTTGGAGAACTGTCTGTTCAGTTCCTCTGCCCATTTTTTAATTGGGTTATTTGTTTTTTGTTTGTTGAGGCGTGTGAGCTCGTTATATATTCTGGACGTCAAGCCTTTATCAGATCTGTCATTTTCAAATATATTCTCCCATACTGTAGGGTTCCTTTTTGTTCTATTGATGGTGTCTTTCGCTGTACAGAAGCTTTTCAGCTTAATGTAGTCCCACTTGCTCATTTTTGCTGTTCTTTTCCTTGCCCGGGGAGATATGTTCAAGAAGAGATCACTCATGTTTATGTCTAAGAGGTTTTTGCCTATGTTTTTTTCCAAGAGTTTAATGGTTTCGTGACTTACATTCAGGTCTTTGATCCATTTTGAGTTTACCTTTGTATATGGGGTTAGACAATGGTCCAGTTTCATTCTCCTACATGTAGCTGTCCAGTTTTGCCAGCACCATCTGTTGAAGAGACTGTCATTTTGCCATTGTATGTCCATGGCTCCTTTATCAAATATTAATTGACCATATATGTTTGGGTTAATTTCTGGGGTCTCTAATCTGTTCCACTGGTCTGTGGCTCTGTTCTTGTGCCAGTACCAAATTGTCTTGATTACTATGGCTTTGTAGTAGAGCTTGAAGTTGGGGAGTGAGATCCCCCCTACTTTATTCTTCTTTTTCAGGATTGCTTTGGCTATTCGGGGTCTTTGGTGTTTCCATATGAATTTTTGAATTATTTGTTCCAATTCATTGAAGAATGTTGCTGGTAATTTGAGAGGGATTGCATCAAATTTGTATATTGCTTTCGGCAGGATGGCCATTTTGATGATATTAATTCTTCCTAGCCATGAGCATGGGATGAGTTTCCATTTATTAGTGTCCCCTTTAATTTCTCTTAAGAGTGACTTGTAGTTTTCAGAGTATAAGTCTTTCACTTCCTTGGTTAGGTTTATTCCTAGGTATTTTATTCTTTTTGATGCAATGGTGAATGGAATTGTTTTCCTGATTTCTCTTTCTATTGATTCGTTGTTAGTGTATAGGAAAGCTACAGATTTCTGTGTGTTGATTTTGTATCCTGCAACTTTGCTGTATTCCGATATCAGTTCTAGTAGTTTTGGAGTGGAGTCTTTAGGGTTTTTTATGTACAGTATCATATCATCTGCAAATAGTGACAGTTTAACTTCTTCTTTACCAATCTGGATTCCTTGTATTTCTTTGTTTTGTCTGATTGCCGTGGCTAGGACCTCCAGTACTATGTTAAATAACAGTGGGGAGAGTGGGCATCCCTGTCTGGTTCCCAATCTCAGTGGAAATGCTTTCAGCTTCTCGCTGTTCAGTATAATGCTGGCTGTGGGTTTATCATATATGGCCTTTATTATGTTGAGGTACTTGCCCTCTATTCCCATTTTGCTGAGAGTTTTTATCATGAATGGATGTTGAATTTTGTCAAATGCTTTTTCAGCATCTATGGAGATGATCATGTGGTTTTTGTCTTTCTTTTTGTTGATGTGGTGGATGATGTTGATGGATTTTCGAATGTTGTACCACCCTTGCATCCCTGGGATGAACCCCACTTGGTCATGGTGTATGATCCTTTTGATATACTGTTGAATTCTGTTTGCTAGTATTTTATTGAGTATTTTTGCATCTACATTCATCAGGGATATTGGTCTGTAATTTTCTTTTTTGGTGGGGTCTTTTCCTGGTTTTGGTATTAGGGTGATGTTGGCTTCATAGAATGAGTTTGGGAGTATTCCCTCTTCTTCTATTTTGTGGAACACTTTAAGGAGAATGGGTATTATGTCTTCTCTGTGTGTCTGATAAAATTCCGAGGTAAATCCGTCCGGCCCCGGGGTTTTGTTCTTGGGTAGTTTTTTGATTACTGTTTCAATTTCTTTGCTTGTAATTGGTTTGTTTAACTTTTTTGTTTCTTCCTTGGTCAGTCTTGGGAGGTTGTATTTTTCTAGGAAGTTGTCCATTTCTTCTAGGTTTTCCAGCTTGTTGGCATATAGGTTTTCATAGTAGTCTTTAATAATTCTTTGTATTTCTGTGGAGTCTGTCGTGATTTTTCCATTCTCATTTCTGATTATGTTGATTTGTGTTGACTCTCTTTTTCTCTTAATAAGTTGGGCTAGAGGCTTATCTATTTTGTTTATTTTCTCAAAGAACCAGCTCTTGGTTTCGTTGATTTTTGCTATTGTTTTATTCTTCTCAATTTTGTTTATTTCTTCTCTGATCTTTATTATGTCCCTCCTTCTGCTGACTTTAGGCCTCATTTGTTCTTCTTTTTCCAGTTTTAATAATTGTGATGTTAGACTATTCATTTGGGATTGTTCTTCCTTCTTCAAGTGTGCCTGGATTGCTATATACTTTCCTCTTAAGACTGCTTTCGCTGCATCCCACAGAAGTTGGGGCTTAGTGTTGTTGTTGTCATTTGTTTCTATATATTCCTTGATCTCTATTTTGATTTGTTCATTGATCCATTGATTATTTAGTAGCATGTTGTTAAGCCTCCATGTGTTTGTGAGCCTTTTTGTTTTCTTTGTAGAATTTATTTCTACTTTCATACCTTTGTGGTCTGAAAAATTGGTTGGTAGAATTTCAATATTGTGGAATTTACTGAGGCTCTTTTTGTGAGCTAGTATGTGGTCTATTCTGGAGAATGTTCCATGTGCACTTGAGAAGAATGTATATCCTGTTGCTTTTGGATGTAGAGTTCTATAGATGTCTATTAGGTCCATCTGTTCTAGTGTGTTGTTCAGTGCCTGTGTGTCTTTACTTATTTTCTGCCCGGTGGATCTATCCTTTGGGGTGAGTGGTGTGTTGAAGTCTCCTACAATGAATGCATTGCAGTCTATTTCCCTCTTTAGTTCTGTTAGTATTTGCTTCACATATGCTGGTGCTCCTGTATTGGGTGCATATATATTTAGAATGGTTATATCCTCTTGTTGGACTGAGCCCTTTATCATTATGTAGTGGCCTTCTTTATCTCTTGTTACTTTCTTTGTTTTGAAGTCTATTTTGTCTGATATTAGTACTGCAACCCCTGCTTTCTTCTCACTGTTGTTTGCCTGAAATATGTTTTTCCATCCCTTGACTTTTAGTCTATGCTTATCTTTGGGTTTAAGGTGAGTTTCTTGTAAGCAGCATATAGATGGGTCTTGCTTTTTTATCCATTCTATTACTCTATGTCTTTTGATTGGTGCATTAAGTCCATTTACATTTAGGGTGACTATTGAAAGATATGTACTTATTGCCATTGCAGGCTTTAGATTCGTGGTTACCAAAGGTTCAAGGTTAGCTTCTTTAGTATCTTACTGCCTAACTTAGCTCGCTTATTGAGCTGTTATATACACTGTCTGGAGATTCTTTTCTTCTCTCCCTTCTTATTCCTCCTCCTCCATTCTTCATATGTTGTGTGTTTTGTTCTGTGCTCTTTTTAGGGGTGCTCCCATCTAGAGCAGTCCCTGTAGGATGCCCTGTAAAGGTGGTTTGTGGGAAGCAAATTCCCTCAGCTTTTGCTTGTCTGGGAATTGTTTGATCCCACCATCATATTTAAATGATAGTCGTGCTGGATACAGTATCCTTGGTTCAAGGCCCTTCTGTTTCATTGCATTAAGTATATCATGCCATTCTCTTCTGGCCTGTAGGGTTTCTGTTGAGAAGTCTGATGTTAGCCTGATTGGTTTTCCTTTATAGGTGACCTTTTTCTCTCTAGCTGCCTTTAAAACTCTTTCCTTGTCCTTGATCCTTGCCATTTTAATTATTATGTGTCTTGGTGTTGTCCTCCTTGGATCCTTTCTGTTGGGGGTTCTGTATAATTCCATGGTCTGTTCGATTATTTCCTCCCCCAGTTTGGGGAAGTTTTCAGCAATTATTTCTTCAAAGACACTTTCTATCCCTTTTCCTCTTTCTTCCTCTTCTGGTATCCCTATAATACGAATGTTTTTCCTTTTGTATTGGTCACATATTTCTCTTAGTGTTGTTTCATTCCTGGAGATCCTTTTATCTCTCTCTATGTCAGCTTCTATACGTTCCTGTTCTCTGGCTTCTATTCCTTCAATGGCCTCTTGCATCTTATCCATTCTGCTTATAAATCCTTCCAGGGATTGTTTCACTTCTGTGATCTCTTTCCTGACATCTGTGATCTCCTTCCGGACTTCATCCCACTGCTCTTGCATTTTTCTCTGCATCTCATCCCACTGCTCTTGCATTTTTCTCTGCATCTCATCCCATTGCTCTTGCATTTTTCTCTGCATCTCTGTCAGCATGTTCATGATTTTTATTTTGAATTCTTTTTCAGGAGGACTAGTTAGGTCTGTCTCCTTCTCAGGTGTTGTCTCTGTGATCTTTGTCTGCCTGTAGTTTTGCCTTTTCATGGTGATAGAGATAGTTTGCAGAGCTGGTACAAGTGACCGCTGGAAGAGCTTCCCTTCTTGTTGGTTTGTAGCCTTTTCCTGGGAGAATAGCGACCTCTAGTGGCTTGTGCTGGGCAGCTGTGCGCAGACAGGGCTTCTGCTTCCCGCCCAGTTGCTTTGGGGTTTATCTCCGCTGTTGCTGTGGGCTTGGCCTGGCTGGGGCTGTTCCTCCAAAATGGTGGAGCCCCGTTGGAGGGGGAGCAGCCAGGAGACTATTTATCTCCGTAAGGGGTCTCTGTGCTCCCTGCTGCCCAGGGGGTTAGAGTGCCCAGAGATCCCCAGATTCCCTGCTTCTGGTCTAAGTGACCTGTCCTGCCCCTTTAAGATTTCCAAAAAGCACTCTCCAAACCAAAACAACAGCAGCAACAATGAGAGAGGGAACAGAAAGAAAGAGAAAAAAAAAGGAAAAAAAAGGAAAAAACAAGCGATTTTTTTTTTTTTTTTTTTTGTCCTCAGGTGCCGGTCCCAGGCACCCGCTCACTGGTCCTGCTGCCCTGTCTCCCTAGCACCAGGGTCCCTGTCCTTTCAAGGCTTCCAAAAAGCACCCACCCACCGGTCCCGCAGGGAAGGAACGCTCAATATTCTTTGTCCTCAGGCACTGGTCCCACGCACCCGCTCACCAGTCCTGCCGCCCTGCCTCCCTAGCACCGGGGTCCCTGTCCCTTCAAGGCTTCCAAAAAGCACTCGGCAAAAAGAGAGAAAAAAAAGGGGAAAAACGCGCGATTTCTTCCGTCCTCAGGTGCTGGTCTCAGGCACCCACCCACCGGTCCCACAGGGAAAAATGCGGGATATTCTTTGTCCTCAGGTGCCGGTCCCAGGCACCCGCTCACCAGTCCCGCCGCCCTGCCTCCCTAGCACCGGGGTCCCTGTCCCTTTTAGGCTTCCAAAAAGCACTCGCAGAAAAGAGAAAAAAAAAAGGGGAAAAACGCGCGATTTCCTCTGTCCTCAAGTGCCGGTCTCAGGCACCCGCCCACCGGTCCCGCAGGGAAAAACGGGGGATATTCTTTGTCCTCAGGCGCCGGTCCCAGCCACCCACTCACCAGTCCCGCCACCGTGCCTCCCTAGCACTGGGGTCCCCGTCCCTTCAAGGCTTCCAAAAAGCGCTCGCCAAAAAGAGAAAAAAAAAAGGGGAAAAACGCGCGACCTCCTCCGTCCTCCGGCACCGGTCTCAGGCACCCGCCCCCAGGTCTCGCAGGGAGAAACGCGGGATATTCTTTGTCCTCCTGCGCCGTTCCCAGGCACCTCCTCACCGGTCCCGCCACCCTGCCTCCCCAGCAACGGGGGCCCGTCCCTTTAAGGCTTCCAAAAAGCGCTCGCCAAAAAAAAAAAAACAAAACCGCTCCGGTTTCTCTCCACCCGCCGGGAGCCGGGGGGAGGGGCGCTCGGGTCCCGCCGGGCCGGGGCTTGTATCTTACCCCCTTCACAAGGCGCTGGGTTCTTGCAGGTGTGGATGTGGTCTGGATGTTGTCCTGTGTCCTGTGGTCTCTATTTTAGGAAGATTTTTCTTTGTTATATTTTCATAGCTCTATGTGTTTTTGGGAGGAGATTTCCACTGCTCTACTCACGCCGCCATCTTGGCTCCGCCCACCTAAAGGTTAATTTTTATTCTCATTGCCAGTACTTCTTCCCTGTGCCTCAGTTGGCTTTGGAGGGGGAATAATCACTGGATTTGGAATAATAGTCAGTAGGAACATAAATGTCCTTAGACTGATATTTTGCTTAAAGCTGAAATTAGGATAGAAAGATTCTTGAGTATTTCCAGTCACCTTTAAATGCTCCTTCTCACTTAAGAGCTAAAAGAGAAGGGAAAGTTATTGGTTTCAAAACCTTCTCTTCTCAAAGGAATACTCAAACTTTGATTTTATAACACAACACAAAGTTCCACTGAAACAGACACCTCTTGGCAGTTCAGTACAGGAATTTTATCTCAGGTGTATAGAGATTATTAGAGGTCTGAATATTTAGTCTGGTCTGGATAATAACCCACATGAAAAGAAAAGAAGTCAGTAAGAATGGTGAAATGTGGGTAGTTGTAAAACTGAGTGATGGGGATTTATTACAGTATTCTCTTTACTTCTGTGTATGATTGACATTTTTCATAGTAACACGTCTTTAAAAACCTAACAGCAAACTGTAGCTTTTTGCAGCCTCACTTGGCCACCTACTTGGAAGAGTAAATTGTGTGATCACTGGAAAGTTTTGTCCCCAGCCCTCAGTTTCCATAACTACACAGAGTAAGTTTGGTTAGTCAGGGTAATCTACAAGTTTTTTATTTCTATGACATTTTATTTCTTTAAGTCACATTGTTCACAGTACCCACTAGATCTTACAAATTTTACACTCAGAAGTCTAAGGGAGACCCGAGAATAAAAGTCAGTAAGACCTGGGCTTATACAGATTTGCTTTGGACAAGTCACTCAAACAGTTGCTTTTCTTCTCTATAAAACAGGAATAATAGTAGTAATTTCTTCACTGATTATTATCAAGATAAGGTATGGAAAGTTCTTGAACATAGGACCTGGTACTTGGTATGTTCTCAATAAATGTAAGCTGTTGGGCTTTTGTGATGGTGGTTATTATTATTACAGCCATTCTCTTGAATCCTGGAACATCTGCCTTTGATCTATCCTTTCAGGCTTAAGAGGCAGGGGGAAAAAAACACAAACAACAATGAAGTAAAGTTAGGAGTGAGTGGCTGCAGGTGGATCTCTAGTTTTCTTGAAAACATGTACTTGCTTTACATAAAGTTGTTAAGAAGTCAAAATATGGTGCTGTGTCCCATACATGCTCCAGACACCAGAACTCCACAAGGTTTTCTTTCCCTAGCTGTGGAATTTTCCTTCTCTAATAGGTGTTTATATTATGAGCATGAATTTATTTAAGTGCTGTAAGCACAACTCTGAAAGCAGCATGCCTGATATTATAGGTCTGAATATTTAATATTTCTGATATTAAAGGTCTGGATAATAGCCCTTCTGATTTCAAAGCCAAACATCAACTAACATCTAGTCTGGACAAAGATGGCTACAAAAAAACAAGTTTTCTTAATCCTAACTAACAAACCACAACCTGAGCACCTATAATAAAATTCACACATAGTATCTGTATTTTTCCAACGCCCCAAGTGATAGGTATTTTTATCCCCATTTTATAGATGAAAAAATAGAGATCTAGCAAGGTCTAACAGCTTGCCCAAGTTCATCAAAACTAATATGTAGAAAAACATAAATTCTGGCTACAGAACCCATACTTAGGAGCATAATAAAATAACATCATCTTCCTAAAAAAAGCCTGCCTGAAAAAGCTTTCTTTTTCAATTCCTAAAAGCAGCTCATGGAGATACTCTGCCACAGCCGCTGCTTTGTTCCAAAGCAGCAACGTTCGTTACACCTCAGGTTAAGAATGTAATTAGAATGCCTGCAATCATTCTATGTTCTGAGTGACATCTTGGTTTTTAAAAATCCACCCAACTTAGCCCAACTCTGTCAAATAAAAGCCCTAATTGCCCACATGCTAACAAAGGCATCATCCTAAACATCAAGACTCTTCTGGTGAGGTTACATTGCTGCTGACTGTCACCTGGTAGCCTAGGAATAACCAGGCCACGCAAGCCACCTGACAATGTAGAAGACTACCCATTCTTTGAGATAGATCAGTGAAAGGCACTCTGTACGTTACAGGGATTTGAACCTTTGTTTTTTGACCTTCAGATGATGACTTTGACCTGGGTACTGTGCAGTAAAATAGGCACTGTCATGCGAGTGGGAATGTAAATTTATAGAACTGTTTAGAAAACAATCCTAGCAACAGGCAGCAAGCAAAAAGCCTGAGAAGGTGGTGTTGCAATTGGATTCTAATTCCTCTTCTGGAATCTATGACAAAGAATAATTATCAGAATTACGGAAAAAACTTCCAAATATGTTCATCACATACAATGGTATTCACAATAGAGAAAAATCTAAAACAATTCAAATGTCTGATAATAAACCAACAGTAAATTAATTAATTATGCCTCAGTTAATTAAGGCATAGCCACACATGAAATAGTATGTTGCCATTAAAACATATGTTTACAAAGCCATTGCAAATTGTCATGGTAAAAAATGCTTATGCTATAGTATTAAGTTGAAAAAAAAATACGAACTTGCAAATGCTACTCTTGTGACTATCTATATAAACCTCTCTGTGCCTCAGTTTATTTGTATTTGTAAAATGTGACTATCACTAATAACAGTTTCTTCTTAGGGTTGTTATAAAGATGAAATATTAGCATAAAAGTCACCTTAGAATAAGTAAGCACTAAGTTTTAACCATCCAATAAGTATCATCTTTCTTTTATAGATGATGCAATTGAAGCACAGAGAGAGTAACACAGGGAGTAAGATAGTCCAGAGCCACTTACAGAGATTGTATTTGAACCTGAGACTGTCTGACACCAAGTCCTATGCCTTTAACCTCTACAGAATACCACCTGGCAGAAAGAGGAAAGTCAAGAGGGTAAGTCAGATCGTCAGATTGGAAAAGAAGTTATTGCCATTCTACAAATATTGTTTGAGATCACGAGTTGCTCAAAAACCATGTCAAAGAGTCAGATCATTATTTTGAACTTCATATCATCTTATATTTCTAGTTGGTATTTTTTAAAAAGCAATGCTCAGAATTAGACATGAAGAATAAGCATAGCCATCATTGTTCTTCCAGAATTAAATGACAGTATCTTTTTGAATGGAAGAGAGGCAAGCAATCTCAGGAGAGGAACTCAAAATATTTGTAGAAAATAAAACTTTGATCTAGAGAAGAAGGATGAAGACAAGAGAAGAGAGGAGTTGGGAAAGAAATAATAGGTGGAGTAAGCTGGTGCAGTCTTGCTCCATAAATTCCTAAGAGTTTTTCACACAAAGTGGCATGGGGGAAGGAGGGGAGCTGCTGGGGGATGTGTGAGGGAATGACAGGTAGATAAACACTCTCAAGACAGGAAGATACAGGCAAAATAACTGAATTAGTGGAATCTTCATGGTAATAGTTGAGGTTTCAAGGACAACTGTGCCTTTGAAAAGAATGAAACTGATCAATGAGAAATGATCGATCACCTATCAGGCTTAAAACAGGCATGTGACTGAGGATCTCAGAACTGCCACTCATATATCTTTTAGGTTTCATATGTACAAATATAAATGTGTGCATTATATGTGTATGTATATGTGTGTGTACATGTATGTGTGTACATATATATATATATATATATATATATATATATATACTAGAAATAGGCATAAAGAAAGTGGGCTTAGAAATAGTTCAGATAATTTAGTAAGGAGACAGATCACACTTCCCTTTATTATTTTTAAAATATTAATATCTAACCAGTTATTCATCTTAAGAATGACATTTTATCTAATTTTGCATAATGTGCAATAGGTCATCCCAGGAACTCTAAAGATTCAAGAGGCCTTTTGGCACAGTGGTTTAGAACAGTCTCTGACCTGGGTTTGAATCCTGACTCCAACACTTACTAACTATGGGATTTTGAACAATTAACTTCTTTAAGTTTCGATTTTCTCATCTGTAAAATGAGAATAAAATAATACCCAACATATTACTACATTTAGTATTTAAAGATTTAAAAGGCTAAACACATAATATAAAGTACTTTGCACACTGCCTGGCACAAAGGAAACCCTCAGTAAACATCAGCTGTCATCTTTTATAGCAACACATAGAAAAAGCTCTAAGCCCCTTGAGGACAGGAACTGTCTTTTATCTTTACATACCCAATGCTGTTCACAATCCCTGGGGCATAAGAAGCAGGTCTTAGCTAAATAGTTATGAAATGACAGAAAAGAAAGAAAGGAGGAGGCAGGGAGGCGGAGTCAAGAAGAAGTTTATCATATGGGAGAACATGAACTGTCAAATGAATTTTAATCCTAACAAGAGATTTAAGTGGAAAGCCTTTATTTAACCTTCATTCACTTCTTCAGTTCATTTTTTATTCCAAAAATATGGAGTGATGGTGCTGAAGAGACAGAAATAGATAAATGGGACACTCTCTAGCCTCACGTTAGTCACAGTACAGCAAGGAACACAGACCTTAAACTAATGATTAAGGGAAGCAGTAGGGTCAAGTGGCCAAGTATAGGTTCTCTGGGGGTTCTTTAAATGTAGGTTCTTTAGAGTCTGGGAGCTGTGGGTGATAATTCAGAGTCTAGAAGGAAGAGGTTAATTGACTTGCCCAAGATAACACAATTAGTTTATTGCAAAGGCAATAGGGGAAACAATAAAGAAAACTGGAATCTCTTCTCCCCACCCTCTTGCCAAAATAGTTTGGGTATATAACAGTCTGGACTTGCACTTTCCCTAGCCACATTTTTGTTTCTTTGTTTGGTTTTACTATTATGATATGTACTGTGTTAGCAATCACTGTATTATAGCTATTTTCCCTGTTAAGAGTACAAGCCAAGTGTGACTGAGGACTGCATCTGCCTTGCCCTTCACAGAATTGCCAGTAGAAGTGTCTGGAATAGTGCTGTCCAATATGGTAGCCACATGTGGTTATTGCACACTTGAAATGGGGCTAGTCCAAATTGAGATGTGCTGTAAGTATAAAATAAACACAACACCAGATTTTGAAGATGGGAAAAAAATCTCATTAGTAATTTTTATATTGCCTACATATGTAATATTTTGAATATTTTCAGTTAAAAATATATTATTGAAATTAGCTTTATTGGTTTATTTTTTCCTTTTTTAATGTGGCCACTAGAAAAAAATTTAAATGACATGTATGAATCACATTTGTGGTTTACATTATATTTCTATTGGACAGAAAAGATGGTCCATAAATTTTTGCTGGATAAATGAATGAATGAATAATTAAGAAGGCCTGTAGGGTTTTAGAAAGGCTAAAACCAGCCTGTTCCTTATAGAATGATGCCTGACATCTTGATGACACACACAGTCCCTTTATTAATTGGTAAGTCCTGAAGGTAATCTGGGTATTTTACCCCATGTTCCATGGCAGTTAAACCACCAATAATAGGCTTTGTAAGGCATAAGCATTCTAAAGACCCTATATTTTTCCCTGTCCAAAAAAAAAAAAAAAGTGTCAGTCAAGTGTGGAAAAGCAAAGAAGATAACAATCTTATTACAAGATGAAAACTTCATAACAGTACATCCAAGCAGGCCAAACTGAAAAGGGTATGGAGAACATGCATTATATTAAACCATGAGTTATTTTATGCAGGCCCACAACTGTGGGAAGGAAATGAGAAGGAAAATTACAGAGGCAATAGAAGAAAACGGAATTTTATAGCATTTGGAGATAATCTTTGAAGAAAAATGCTCAAAGTAATGCTTCTGATGAAAAGGTAAAAATGCCCAAGGAGCCAATAATTTTCTAAGGTATCTGAAAACCACCCAAAAATATATAAGAAAATAAAAACAAGGAGGGAAGGAAGGGGGAAAGGATAGAGAGAAACCTGGAAACTGATATTGCAGAGAGGCACCAGTGATGCTGTCTGGATGGTGGTATTGCAGATGCTGTGGGTTTTCATTTTGCTTTGTTTCATTTTCTAATATTTCTGTAACAAAGTGTCACTCTGTAATTAGAACAAAAATGTAATAAACTGTTTCTTAATTAAAAGGCTAAAGAGGGGAAGCTTAGCATAGTGATGAAATGACAAGCCAGAAAAAGAATGGAGAATCTGTGGCAAGCCTGGAACCAAAAACCATCAGGTGGCTGGGCAGAGTCTGACACACAGAAAACCAAGAAGATCAAATAGCTACAAGGATGATGGAGTAGGAACCAGCGGGGAGTGGGCCAGTGAAAGACCGCATGCAAGAAATAGGGACTCAACCTTCGAAGCTCGGGTGACAGAGCTAAGGGAACAAGACAAATGAACCAACTTTCAAAGCTAAAATGATGATGGATAGACCTGGGAGCAGCCAAAGTCTAAAAAGGGAAGAAAGGTCCTGGAAAAAATCCTGAACTTTATCAAATTCTTTGCCTGTGGTTGAAAAAAAAGGAAGGTAGAGTGTGATCAGTTAATTGTATGGTATTTGTTACTATAAAATTTAGTTAGGAATTCAGTTGGAAAATGTTAGCTATTTACACGCTACAACCTGCTAAGTGCGAAGAAATGTATCAAAACTTTGGTCTCTTTTTGATAAGACTGCCTGTACATTCGCTTAGAAAATTACTCATTCCACATATATTTATTGAGAACCTACCCTTTTCTAAGCATTAGGAAGAAAAGGTCTAAAACAGGAACCCACAAGTCCAGATATAACCCCTGACTGCTCTGGTTTCCTGTACCTCTGAGCTGAATAGATGAAACGTTTTATTATCTGATAGGAATCAGAATTTCCAAGTTTAGTGCACTGTCTTGGTATGAATGTCTAAAGACTTTTCTAAATGCCTGATGTCTAGAATATATTAGTCAGTAGAAGTTTGATCTGAAAGGGTTTGGGACCTCTGAGAAAGCTATAAATAATGCTATGGTCTCTATAGCATCTACATCATCATCTGTTGTTCTTTCCATTCAACTAAAAAGAAGAAAAACCAGAGCTTCA
>NC_133159.1:51622500-51670000 GCF_040802235.1 Manis javanica
CAGAAGAACACCCATTGTCTGCAAAACATCTACAAAAATAGGGGAAAATACCTCCTCAAGCCAGCTGAAAATACGAAGAGAAAGCAGCTTGAGTGTTTAAATTTTAGCCTAAAGATTGGCTTCAGGGGGTAAACCCAACACTATTTCTAAAAGTCATCTTTACCTATAATTAATGTACAATTATTTGTATAATGTACAAAGAAATTCCCATTGAATTCTTTCTTCCTTTTTTAATAGCAGAGATCTTGGGTAGAATTTTTAAAGCAATACAGAATTTGCAAAGCAAGTAGGTGCAAAGTTAGGTGGGACATCCACTGTCACTGATCCATGCTAGCTAGCCCCCTAACAGAGACTACCTAATTTAGAATACCTCCCATCTCAAATCTCAGTAATTTCAGAGAAAAGAAAAATTCTGATGAATCCATTTTAATGACATTAATAGGCTGTCTCCAGATTTGCACTAGAACAGCAAGTTAATAAAATTTATACTGCAAAGTAGCTACAATAATTGAATATTATGCTGCAAAGTAGCTACCTCCAAACAAAGCTTACAAAAGTATGGTAGCTTCTCCACAGAACCCAAGAATGGGCTGACAGTTACCAACGGGAAAGGGACTGGGTGGGAAGGGAGGGATAAGGGCGGGAAAAAAGAAAGGGGGCATTACGATTAACATGTATAGTGTGGGGGGGGGCACAGGAGGGCTGTGCAACACAGAAGACAAGTAGTGATTTTACAGCATCTTACTATGTTGATGGACAGTGACTGTGAATGGTTATGTGGGGGGAACTTCGTGAAGGGCGGAACCTAGTAAACATAATGTCCTTCATGTAATTGTAGATTAATGATACCAAAATAAAATTAATTTAAAAAAAAGTATGGTAGCTTCTGGTGAGTGGTCTGCACTGTTCTGCAAGCCCCAGCCACTGTACCTCATGCATATGGCCAGCAGACATTAGTCTGGGTGGATTCCCAAATTCATGTTTTTGCTCAAATCAAGAGCATTACCCACAAGCCTCTGTGGGAATAATGAGCTCAAGTTGAAGAGTTCTGTTTACAGAAGCAATGGTGTAACAGCAATCTGATGTCTCAGTTGAATGGTGTAATGAAAAACATTAAATTTATACTCAGCCATCTCTAAAGTTATACCTTAACTTTGCCCCTTACTATGAATCCTGAGCAAATACTTCAGTTTCTCTTGACATAGCTTTTTCATCTAATATTAAGAAAAAATTTTAACACAATCTCTGTTGTAGAGTAAATGCCTTTATCAGTGCTCTTACTATTATCGAAAGAGAAGACCCCTGCCAAAAAAGACAATATCGGAATAAAATCCAGAACTGAAAGATTTTTTTCAGTTAAATATTCCAGTCCACTGGATATCTTAGTATTATCATACCAGCTTCCAAAACTCACAGACACTTATTCCATTACAAAGATTCTAAATCTCACAAGTAAATTTCAGTTTTTTTTTCATTTGTTCATTAAACAAAAGGCCCTGGCAATACAACAGTAAGTAAGACCAACATGTTCCCTGCCCTCATTTAGTTTACAACCTAGCAAACCAAGTAAATCACAAGCATAGTAAAGGTTGAAACGAAGACATATAGAGTGTGATGGGAGTTCAGAGAATGAGAGGTAATCTGTCTAGTTATACCCTGAATAGGGCCTTACCACTTACTATTGACTAGACAAGGCAAAAAAGAATTTGTGTCATGAATTTTCCTCCAAAAAGCCTATTCCATTCTAGGGCAACTCTCCCGAGGTCTAAGAGAGGCAGGCTCCAGTCTTATTTCAAGATTAGCTACAGCCCATTCCCAAAGCCTGTCCAACTCTCTGCCTTTCCTCACACCATTCCACTCTCTCTTTCAATCTGTGATGCCTCTCTCCACCCTTTCTATTCTGCAGACCCATCTCTTATATCACCACCACCATGCAGCCTTCCCCGATTTCCTAAGGAAGCTGTTACCTCTCCTTCCTCTGGGTTTCCCAGACTCATGAGTTGGGAGCAACTGCCTATGTCACTCCTGACTCCTGAGTATGACCCTTGAGCAGATTGCTTTGTCTTACAAGTGCACCACCATAAACTTCCTGAGGGCAGAAATGAAGTCTCATGCCCAAATATCTAGCACAGGGCCTCAAACCTGGGGAAATTCAATAAATATTTGATAATGACAATGATACTCTCTCTTGTTTTAAACTTATTTTCAAACGACCAGCCCTAAGGAACTGGGTACTAAATCACCAGATACAGTTAGGAGTGAGTGATTCTACTGATTCCAAAAGAAATAAACAGATCACCAGCATTAACAGAGCCAGTTCAATCCTTCTAATAAAATCATACATCAGTCAAGTCAGTCAGTCAACTTCTTGAGCCTCTAATATTTACCAAGAGTTCTAGCAGAGCATGAGGATGTGGTAACTTATATAGTTTAGTCTTCTATGTAAGACATTTTAAATATTATTAAAAATTCTTAAGTGGACAAAATACTTGAACAAATATTTTGCTTAAGAAAACATACAAATGGCCAATAAGCCCAAGATTAGTCAACAGGAAAGTGTGAATTAAAACACCTGGGATGGGACCTCCCATTCATTATGATGGCTAAAATTGAAACAACTGACAATACTTAGTGTTGATGAGGATGTGGGAAATCGAATTGCTCATATACTCCTGGCGAGAATATAAAAGGAAACAGCTATTTTTGAAAGTTTGGCAGTTCTTATTAAGTTAAACATACTTTATGACAATTCCACTCATAGGTATTTACCCAAGAGAATGAAAGCAAACGTCCCCTCCTCTTTCAGGAAAACGCGGTCGCAGCTACAGTGGGCCGCTCCTGCTCCCGACCCCGCTGTTCTCTCTTGCCCACGATCAAGTCGTCGGGAAGCCACGCCACAGGGATGGCTTTAAAGGTACTGGAAAGACGCCCGTGGAACCAGAGGTGGCGATTCACCAAACTAAAATTACTCTAACCAGCCGCAATGTAGCCTTTGGAGAAGGTATGTGCTGACTTGATCAGAGGTGCAAAAGAAAAGAATCTCAAAGTGAAGGACCTGTTCGCATGTCTACCAAGACTTTGAGACTCTATAAGAAAAACACCCAGTGGTGAAGGTTCTAAGGCTTGGGATTGTTTTCAGATGAGGATCCACAAGCAGCTCACAGATTTGCACAGTCCTTCTGAGATTGTTAACCAGACTACTTCCATCAGTATTGAGCCAGGGTCAAGGTGGAAGTCACCACTGCAGATGCTTAAATGAACATTTTTGATAAATTGACTATCAGTTGTTTAAAAAAAAAGTCTACCAAAGGCTGTACTCTAATAATTACAGCAGTTTTATTACTAATAAAATTTTATTCATAATAGCTAAAAACTGGAAACAATCCAAATTTCCACTAGCAGGTAAATGGATAAATTGTGATATTTCCATACAATGGAATCCTACTTAGCAATACCTCTTAGTAAAATGGAATGGACTACTAAAGTGCAACGACATGGATAAATCTCAAAAATGTTACGATAAGTAAAAGAAACCAGGCACAAAAGAATATGTATTGTATGATTCCTTTTATAGGAAATTGTGGAAAGAGCAAACTAACCAATAATCACAGAAAATCTGAGTGTTGCCTGAGGATAGGCTGCAACAGGCATAAGGGAACTTTTGAGGATGATGGAAAAATTCTGTATCTTAATTGTAGTGATGGTTACATAGTGTGCACATTTGTCAAAGCTCACTGAATTGTACACTTTAAGTGGATGCAGTATGTTATGTGTAAATTATTTCACAATAAAGTTGATTTTTTTTAAACTCCCATGAGTATTTCCAAGGGGAAATGCAAAAAGCATTGATAAATTAGACGTTAAGATGAGGAAAAATATCTAACTGTATAATTAATTTGGATTTAATCTGATACTGTCTTTAAAAATGTCATCCCTAGTACATGCTTCTTCTGTAACTAAATTATCACCTCTTTGAGGGCCTAAGAGGAAAGGAAATGAGTGTTTATAAAATACCTTCTATTAGCCTGGCATTGTGCTAAGAGATTTATGTAGGATATCTCCCTTAATGCTAACAATTAATCCTGAAAGAAATTAGGTCTCAGAAATTAAGTTACTTCCTCAAGGTCACACAGTTTGTGGATGGTGGAGCCAGAGGCTCAACCAAAACCCAGACAGACATCCGCAGTCCAGGCTTTTTCCCTGGAGCTCCTGAGTGGGCATGATCCGACATTTCTCTGTGACAGCATTTTCCTGCTTTTCCCTCCTGGAGCACGCCTCTGCATCTTCTCTTCCATCTGATTTCTTGCCCCTTCTTCAGATCCAGCTCAGGGCCCCTTTCCTGACATAGAGACCTTAGCTACTTCTGAAGTCTCCGACCATCAACTATCTGTGTGACTCACTTTGGCATTTAATTTTAAAATGGCTTATTTCAGCATCTAGTTATTTTATGTATAGGTCTCTTCTCCCTAACCAGCCTGCAATTTCCTCTTGGGCAGGGATATACATTAGCTGTAGAAACATACAGACAATGAAATCATAATGGCTTTAATTAATGCTCACTTATGCAAATTTCACCAAGTCACAGTGGAGGAGTGAGTTCTTTGAAAGGTTGGCTAAAACAGTTCTATAATTTTGGTGCTCTTCATTGCACACATACTGTGTACCAGTACCACGCTAGGTGCTTCACGGATGTTAGCTCATCTTTTTTTCCTTTTTATTTTTAAAGTACTTTTTAAACAGCTTTACTGAAGTATAATTTACACACCAAAGAATTCACCCATTTTAATTCAGTGATTCCTAGTAACCATACAAAGTTGTGCAACCATCACTATGATCCTGTTTTAGACTATATCCATTACCCCAAAGAGAGATCTTTCATGTCCATTTGTAGTCAGGCCTTGTTCTTACCCCTAGCCTCAGGCAACCATGAATCTATTTTGTTTCTATGAATTTATCTTTTCTGGATAGGGGAATGATACATTATGTAGTCTTGTGTGCCTAGCTTCTTTCACTTCCTTGAATGTATTTAAGGTTCATCTATGTTGTAGTATGTATCAGTTGTTCATTCCTTTTTATTGCTGAATAGTATTCCATTGCATATGTATACCACAGTTCATTTATCAAATCCCTAGCTAATGGACATTTGTGTTCCTCAAACTGGGCTGTGTCCAATTTTTTTACTTCTGTGAAAATTGCTAGCTTACAATATCTTTGATCTTCATTTTGCAAATAAGAAAATCAAAGCTCAGAAAACTAATTATCTTGCTCAAGGTCAAATAGCTGGTAAGTCATAGAGTTCAGTTTCTCTAACTCCAGAGCCCTTCCTCTAAGATAGTGGTTTTCAGATCTTGGGATTTTGTTGACCTGAAAATTAAAACACAAAACTTTTTTTTTAATATAAGAATAAACTTAAGTTTGTCATCTTTTGTATTTTGTGAAGGGCATTTTAAAAAAACAAATACCATCTACCATCAGCATCATTTCATAAAAGAAAGGATATCTTTTAACACCTAAAATAGAAGAATAAATGAAGTTTTATAGAAAAGCTTGTTATATTGTCCTTATTTTTCTCATTTCTCTGCAAAAACTTAATGAAAACAAGCCCTCATTTAAAAGTTCCTAGTCACTAAGCCACTTTAGTAGAGCCGCAAACTGTGCTAAACTGAATTAGATGAAATACTTTGAGCTCCTTTTAAAAATGATGTCAGATAAAAAGTCAAAGCCTTATTAACTTTATTTCAATTGTCTACAACAGATCTGTCCCAAAGGGCTTGTTCTTTTTATAACAGTGCAGTACTGCGAAGTGGTCTCTCTTTTCCAGTAATAGAAGTTTTTAATCCTGTCATATACCTAGCAACAAATCTGGTGCCCTGGAGGAAAGAACTGTGTTTCAAACATCCAAAGACGATTCCTTCTGTAACCACATGCCAACCAGATTAGCTTGTAATTTCTTTCCCTGAGAACTGAAAAGTATAAAGGCTTTGGGTGGTAGTTCCATGGCAACAAATTTAAACCTAGAAGATTTCACTCAAACCCAGCAAGTCGAAGTCTTGCTGACATTCGTTTTGTGGTTTCCATCCAGGTCCCAGTGGAACAAATGCCATAATTAGCCCTCAAAAAAGAGGCCAGAGACTGACTACGAGGTCCCTCCAGTCATGCCTCGAGGCCTTGCTAGACTGGGAAGCTCATACTGTCGCTCTCTGCTTTGTAGCTGTTTGTGCAAGAACAAAAGGACTTCAGTCTCCCTTGCTATTAATCCAACTTCACAAGCATGAAATTTACAGACACACACAAGAATTCATCATTGAAACCTTTTCCCCTTGTCATGTTCAGCTGCTGAAAAGTGGGCACACTCTTGGATATCAATGTTAATAAAAAGAAAAAAAAGAATGGACAAGATTTCTGAATCAGCTCCAGGCTCCCTCCACCTCTACCCCAGCTACAGGTCGACATGTTGGGAATTTGACCTTTTGGGAGAGAATATGAGTCTTCACCTCATCTAGGTGAAATTTGGGAAGATTTTGTTAAATTTTATTCTCACTCCAAAAGTCAACTACTTTCCCTTAATAAATAAAATACACCCATAATACAAGACCAATAATTCTATCTGTAAAGTGAATGAAAAAAGAACTGCACTGAAGAGTCATAAAGTGAATACTATTTGATTAGAACAAAACCACTGGTATCAACTGGTTTTGCTCATTTAACCTGTCTCCTCATCATCATATGCCCATCATTTAGCTGCAGGGTGGATGTGTTCACACTGAACTATTAATCTGTTTCAAAATGCCATAACATTTCCATGAAGAACTTCCTAATTTTTTTTTTCAGAAATTAAATGTCTGTTTAAAGTTCATTCCCTCCTGCTGTAACTAATTGAAATGAGATTTGGTTTATCTTTATGACATGGAAATGGGATTGAGTTTCATAATAATAACAATAATGATAAGTCGATAGACTTTAGGAGTAGTAGTTAATAATTACAGTAATATCGGGGAGATTAGACTTGCTATTACCACCTAAACAGACCCCCATTATTTGTAGAGAACTGTGAATGAATGTCTTGTGAGCTAACCACCAGTTCCTGATTTTCTATTTGTTTTCAGCTTGGACTGAATTTTAGAGCAGCACTATAAAGAATTGGGGCCTCAAAACAATATTCCCTCAACAATTAAAGAATGCATGATCTCACTGGCTTAGAAATAAGTTGAAGTGCATTTACAGTGGTGATGGAAAGAACCTGATCTGGGGAAATTACGAAGAGTCTTTTTTCTTAGGATCTTTTTCCATCAATATACCCAGGACTAAGTCAAACCGAACTGTAGCACTTTAGAAATTACAATAAAATTTCCCAAATATCATTCCATTTGATCCTTGCATTGGCCCTTTGAGAGTGAATAGTATCATTATTATATCTCCATTTTACAGAAAAGGTCATTGAGATCCAGAAAAATAGAAGACTTGTGCAAGATCACAGAGCTAGTAAGTGGCAGGCTTAACCCCGAAAGCCAGATTGTCTCCAATTACAAATTCTTTTCCTTTCTTACCTACCAAGAAAATCAAGGATCGTGTATTCGGGGCTTAGAAGTTGATAGAGAACTTAGCTTTCCCTTAAACACCAACCTACGTCAGCATCTTGCTACCAGTGCCTGGCTTCACCTCACCAAGAAGATACAACAAGGACACCAGCTTGCAACTGGCTTAAGGTTATGCAATGCTCTGATTCATTACTGTTATTACCATCCTTTTATGGTTACAGGTTATCATTTGTTGACATCTTCTCAATGCAAGATTCTGTGTGTTATTCTTCATCTTCCTTTCGCAGAGAATTTACATGGCTACGGGCCCTGTGTGATTTGACCTCTCCTTACCTCTCCAGACAACTTTTACCTGGTCCTCTTTGCTCTAGCCATAGTGAACTGCTACCAAGCCACCAGAGACCCCAGACTGTCGTTCACACAGGCTATTTCCTCTGCATGGAACACCCTTTCCCATCACCTTAAATCACATCTCAGAGGCCTCCCTGACTTGTATGCTGGGTCACACATCCCTTATAATGTGCTCTCCCCACTCAAAGCTTTCCTCCTCGAAGCATCCATTGTACTTTCTGAGAATCCTTTGTTTGAAGTCTGCCTTCCTGTTAGATTAGACGCTCCATGAGAACAGTGATTTTGTCGATTACTTACAAAGTTTTCCAAGGTATAGATGGGAACAACACTATTAAGGCAACAAATATGTGTTGTTTGAATGAGTGAATGAATGAATGGGGAAACTGAGATGCAGAAGACAAAGCAACATAAGTAGCTCAAGAATAAGGTTTCTTTATTTCAAATGTAACTAGGTGAAGTTGAGGATTAAAAAAAAATGGCTTTTAATAAGCATATCATGATCATCCTATTTAAGACTGCAGATTATGCCCTGTTGATCTCCCAGTCCCCTTTACTCAGCTTTGTTGTGTCCATAAAACACATTACCTTTTAACATACTATTGGCTTTAATTGCTATTTCCAACAATATAATCTCAGCTGTAATGTCTGTATTATCATTAGTTTGTTTCCCCTCACTAAAATGTGAGCTTCTTAACAAGGATTTTTGTTGTTAGTGATCTCATTGTGAACAGTGATTGCCTTATAGTAGGTAGTGAATAAATATTTATTGAACAGATCTGAAGGAACTCTTAGTGTCTAGATTTTCCTTAGCACTTATTAAACAACACATATTTGTTTTAGGTACCAGTGCAGTGAGTTCATGAATTACATGAGATGATATGTATGACCTGAATTTTCTCTGGGTTTCCCCACTGACTAGACATCAGAACCTCACCCACCCTCTATCTGGCTACCCAATCGGTGATAAAAGGGTCGTGGTCCTGGTCCCTCCCTCCATCAGCAGGAAGGAGTCAAGAATTTGTGGTAGTTCTAAATGTGACCAGCCTTCTGATAATTACCTAGTGAGAAGAAATAAAAGGAGTTTATTCACCTCAGAAATTCTGCAAAAAGATCTGGGAACCTGGGAATTCAACTAGCTCTACTTGCAAAAATGTGCAGAGGTGATATTTATTAAGTACTTGGCACTCCAGAGAGAACACTGCTGTACAAATATGTCATGCTGCTTTGAACACAAGCAAAGCAGGAATCAGATTCTATCCTCTTGCTGTATCCTAAGCCAAGGTGACTCTCGTGGCTTCACTTCAATGTATTTATATCTCATCATCAACACTCAGCACCAAGGGAGCCAGGTCAGAGCTGAGCTGTAAAGACTGTGTAGGGAGTAGTGTTCAGAAGCACTGTACACCAGACCTGACTTATGCCAATGAGTTTCAACTCTCATGCATTCCAGATGAGCACCAAACTCTGTGATGAATAGTAAGAACAAGAATTCCGACCGCAATGAATGCAAAAATAAATAAATAAGTAAACCAATACTAAAATTATTGAATAAGACTCTGATGTGGAAAACTGTCCTCTCTTCTTCATCCCCAATGCAAAGGCCACAATTCATTCTCATCATCTCTTGCCTGAATTACTACAACAGCCTTCTCACTGGTCTCCATACCTCCAATCTACCTCCTATACTGCAGACATAAAATCTGAAATGCCTACTTGAATCTATTGCACTCTTCAATGTTTTCCCAGCTCTTCCAGGAGAAAAAACTCTATAGCATAACCCACAAGTCCCTCTACGACAGGACCCTGCCCATCTCTCTACATGCAGCTCCTCCCACTGCTCCATACATACTCAATGCTCTAGCTACAGTCATCTACCTATAGTTACCCTAATGTGCCCAGTTTTTTTTTCATGTTTCTATGCCTTTGCATATGCTGTTCCCTCTGCCTAAAATGATTTTCCTAAAATACTTTCTCCTGTTCAACTCATTCATTATTTGAGATATGTCTCTGCCAGATAGGTTTCCTTACTATAATTCCGTTCTAGCCCAAATTAGATTAGACAAATATTTTAATAATTCAAGAAATATTGATTTCATGCCTACTGGAAGTACAACAGTGTGATAGTGTTTAAAAAGTATCATGCTACACAAAACAGAAGAAACAAAACAGCAGTAGGCTCATAGACACTGAGAAGTGACTAGTGGTTACCAAGGTGGAGGGGCTGGGGAGAGGAGAGGAGAGAGGGAAGGGGAAAAGGGGGCACAATAATTCACAATCACAATATAAGCTGGTTACAGGGATGGTAGTAGAGCACGGAGAATATAGTTAATGGTTCTGTAACATCTCACTACATTGATAGATAGGGACCACACTACAGGGGGTGAGGATTTAGTAATATGGGTAACTGTTGAACCACTGTGTTGCATATTTGAAATCAACATAAAGTGTACATCAAAGATAATGTAATAAAGAAAGAAAAAAATAATGGCTACAGATTTTTGGCTGTTTGTCCCATTGAGAGGAAGGGTCTACATCCCTGGGAAGTGTATAGTTTTGTGGCACAAAACTGATGCATGTGACCTCTGTAGCTAGGTCATAAAAAGCCATGCAGCTTCCACCTGATCTTTTGAAATACTCATTTTTAGATGATCCCTTTTGGAATACCTCCTCTCAGAACCAGCCCCCATGGTATGAGAAGCCCAAATCACCTGGAGAGGCCACATGTTAGTGTCTCTGGTCTTCAGTACCAGTGAGCCTACCTTTGAGTCCTCTCTGACCAGGAGCCTGTGTGTTGAGTGAAGGTACCCGCAAATGTGCCCGCAAATGATTCCAGCCTCCCACCATTCAAGTCTTCCCAGCTAAGACACTCCCCACCCCCACACTTTGACCATACAGGACACTTCTGCTATGGTAGGTAGAATTCTCAGATGGCCCCAAGATTGTTACATACTCCCCCTTGTGTACATATCCTGTAAAGTCCCCTTCCTTGAGCCTATGGGGCAGGGGAGGTAAGGCTATGAATATGGTAGGATATTACTACCCATGATTGTGCTAATGGCAAAGTGAAGGGATTTTGCAAATGTAATTAAGGTCACAAATCACATGATTTTGAATTAATAAAAAGGGAAATTATCCAGGATGGGCCCAACTTAATCAGGTAAAAGCTCTTAAAAGAGTATTTGGGCCCTTCCTGAGAGACAGATTGCTTTGTCAGCCTCGAGGAAGAAAGCTGCCATGTACGTGGTGAGAGGGCCACATGGTAAGAGACTGCCAGCGGCCTTCAGGAACTTAGAGCAGCCCCCACTGACAGCCCGCAAGAAACGGCGGACCTAAGTCCTACAACCACAAGGGACTGAATTTCGCCAACAACTGTAGGAGCTTGAGAAAGGCTCTCATTTCTAGAAAAAAATTCTGCCCAGCCAACAGCTTGACTGCAATCTTGTCAGCCTCTGAGCAGAGGACCCAGATAATCTGTGACCAGACTCCTGACCCCCTGAGGTGATAGATGTATGTTAGTTAAGCTACTAAATTTGTGATAATTTGTTACATACCAGTAGCAAACTAATACACCTACCGCACCATGTCTGTTTCACATAGTGAAATGGTTGTTAGTTTATGCCGCTAAGTTTTGAGTTGTTTATTTATACAGCAATAGTTTAAATGAAACAAGCAGTCACAGAAAGGATAAAAATCCTGTCTTCATTGCATTTTTCCCCTTGTGAGGGGAGAAGACAGACAATAAAATAAAGTAAGTAAAATATGGAGTATGTTGGATGAGGGAGAACTGCTAAGAGATGAATAAAACAGGATATGGGGATGATAACTCTTGGAGGTGGTTTCAGTTTGAGACTTAAATGTTCACTCTAGATGTAATATTTAACAACTACAGATGTTTGAGAAACACTAACTAGGCAGAACAGATGCTGACCACAGGACTAGAGCAGGATCCTGGAGGTTGCTTGCTAGGCTACGCATCATTTGTGCAGTTTTGGATCATGTATTTATTTGTATGCTCTTCAACCCAATAGCAATAAAAAGTCCTGGTATGCAGTATCCCATCTTATTTATTAATTCATTTATCCCTCTGCTCAACAAATATTCATTGGATGCCCATTGCAGTAAGTCATATGAGACTTTTGAGCACTACCCACTGATTTCCAGGGCCTTCTTGTCCAGCTGAGGAAGTGGGATACAAGTATTAAGAGTTCTAAGCTGCATCAGTGCTAAGTGTCATGAGTATTGTTACATTTCCCTGTCTCACCTACTACACCGTGGCTATAGGATTAGAAAAGAGAGAAGCTGAAATGATCAAGAAAGCTTTTGGAGATGGTGGGAATGGAGCCGAATGTTGAAGAATGGGTATTTCCATAGGGGGTCTTGTTCATCTTTGATTGCCCCCTAGTGCCTCAAGCAAGAAATGTAAATGTATGCAAGGACTGCAAACCACTAGACCCAACAGCAGACAGCTGATTGAAGATGGCTCTGTTCCCAGACTCAGCTTGAGAATCCTTTTTAGCGCATTTATAGCCATTGCTAAGTGATAAGAGATGACACATGAAATAAAATCTATAAACCATCTCTCTGGTAGCTAAATATCTTGGACATGGCAGGTGCTAATTAATCAATTAATCATCTGTAAAATGGGAATAATAAAGCTGACTTGTGTACTTGCTTAAGAATTTTAAAATCAAATAACGTGTAAAATGCATAAATCTTATTCCACAAATGTAGATCTATGAGAAAAGGCACTTTATTTTATTAAGTCCATCTTCAAACCCGCAGCCCAACAGGCTGGAAAGAAATTCAATCTTTGCCATTCTTAGGGCTCCACTTCACACTCCCATCTCTACAAGGTTACGGAAAGGCCCCTTCAGGACAAACTGTACAATTTCAGTGACTTACCTTTAGGTCAAGCTGAGAACCTTTCTGCTGACACTTCTCAGCCCTTAACACACTCCGAGGACAGGAAATACCCAACAGCTACCTGTTGCAGGGGGGTGGTAATACAATAGAGACCAAAACCAAACTAAGATGTCAATGAATGAATGATCTTCCTCCATCTATAAAGCCTCTAACATATTCCCTGGCACATTTACTCAACAAATACAAGCCCCTGTTACTTGCCAGACACCATTTTTGAATGAAGGGTTTCTCAATCTCGGCACTATTGGCATTTCAGATTGCCTTCTTTACTGCTGGTAGGGGGGGAGTCCTGTGCGTTATAAGCAGCGTCCTTGGCCTTTAGCCACTAGCTGCCAGCAGTAGTCCCCACCCTAGTGGTAAGAACCAAAAATGTCTCCAGGCAAAGCCAATGTCCCCTGGGAGAAAAACTGCCCTGGTTTAGAACCCCTGAACGAAATGAACAAGAGAAAATCCCTACTCCCACAGAGTTTACATTGTAGTGTAGAGAAAGACAATAAACAAATATATTTATGACATAAGTTCATGTATGGAGGGGTGGGAGGACTAGTAGTTCCTCTCCCTCTTGCTTCTCTAAAGAAATAAGAGCCAAGAACCATTCTGACGATAACAGCATAGGCATCAGACCCTGATGAAAAGATATTTCATTGTTAAGCAAAAATCACAAAACGGAAACTGAATGATCTAGAATAACATCCAAAAGAAATAATATCATAATTTAAACAACCATATGGAAGGACCAGTATTCATCTCTTTAGGACACATTCATATGCATGGAAAAATAACCTCATCAACAGAAGCACAGGATACCCACACGTTAACAGGAAAGATTTCTCCTGCCTTCTCTCCAGCTCTGGGATATTCTTTTGAACACTTTGGAAAGAATTTACAGAGTGTCCCCACTCAATGAAGGCTTAAATTATGAAATATGGCAAGAGCACATAAGAATTATTTGGAACATCACTGAGATAATTTCTTATCAGAATGCCACTGAATGAGGTAAAATTTGGTTCTAAACAGCTGGATTTAAAAATTTCCTTATGTACACAGCTTTTGTACCACTTATAAAACCAAAGCAAATCTATAAATTAAATATAAGCAAAGTCACAAAACTGAAATGAAATTCAAGTTATATAGTGGCTGTAGCCTTGCTGAAACTAGCTTGCTATTCTAAGCATGCCCCAGATCTGTGTGATGTGCCAGTACCCTGAGAGCTATGTGATGGCTCAGGCCACCCCCCCTTTTCTCTTGGAATTACTGTGGAACTTTTGTCCTCAGAGTAAGCAGTAGTAGAATTTGACCTTCCTATGGTGTCAACATATCATTTTCTTATTAGGTCTGCTGCATCTGTTCTTTCCTCATTAGCCCACTAAATACAATCTAAACATAAATGCAAACTTAGAGGTAGGAAAATGCCAGGTTTAAGTTGCTCATTTGGGTCTCCAAAATATGCTTATATTGCCTTTTTCTCTCTTCTTTTCTAAGGTCATAATAAAAATTTTAATCCTAATTTAAGAAGCTCTTGCCCAGAACCCTAGGACCCCTGAAAATACATCCATGGGAGCCAAGACCCCAATTCGAGAAGCCCTGGTGAAATGCTTCAGAATCAAAAGGGATCAGATCAGAATGTCTGGAATTCAAAATTCTAGCTCCATCTCCTATGAGAAGTAATTTAAATAGTGGCTATTGAAGGACTATATGCCACCCAAGACTAGGTCCTACAAAAGTTTACATCTGAACGAAACAGGCCTAGAGTAAATCTGTGAAGTCATCTGTTTCTGAGTCTCCTTCTCTGCCTTCCCAATGCCACACTAAAGATTCTTCAAAACTACCAGGACTGAGACATCAGTCTAGCTCCTGGTTAGCCATCAGTTCCCCATTCTGCCTTTCTTATCCCACTCCTAACTCCCTTCCAAAATACTAGGTTAAATGGTTATTCATGGACTTAAAAAATCATTTATTGAGCAATTACTACTTGGCACCTTTAACTCTTAATTTTATTTAATCCTCTTAATAAACCAGCAAACTAGGTATTTGCAATCTCAGATGCAGACGCCACTGCATCTCTAATGCCAACCACAGTCTCTGGAAAACAGCTCAATAAATATTTATTGGATGAATGAGTGTCACCTTGACTGAGGTTACAGAGCAAGTAATAGAAGAGATGGGATTTAGCCCCAAGACTGACACCATGACTTTTAATGCTCTTTCTTCTACAGCAAAGGTAAGCAAACTTTTTCTGTAGAAGGCCAGATAGTATATCTGGGTTTTAAGGGCCATACCGTTTCTACAGCAATTGCTCCATTCTGCCAGAGTAGCACAAAAGCAACCACAAAGAGAGACATAAGCCAATGAACATGACTGTGTTCCAGTAAAACTTTATATATGGATATGGATACTGAAATTTGAATTCTATGTAATTTTCACAGGGTGTGAAATATTGTTCTTTTAGTTCTCTTCCCCAACCATTTAAAAATATAAAAGCCATTCGTATTTCATAAGCTGCACAAAAATGGACAGTAGACTGGATTTGGCCCACAGGCTATAGTTTGCCAACCCCCTGCTCTACACCAGGCTGCCTCCCAAGCTTCCAAGTCTCTTAAGTCCTCCTCCTAACCAAATGGAATTCTGAGTGGCAGAATTTAAGACCCTGACGAGTTAAATGAGATCAAATCTTTCAACTGTCTCTGACGTTGCAGACCATGGCCTTTCTCCCCAAAACCATGTGGAAATCCATGATTTCTCAGTGCCCAGTATATCCAAAATCTTTCGTCTAACTGCAGCTCTGACTTTCCAAAGGTTTCTAGATTATTTTGGGATTAAGTCATGTGCTTAACCATAAAGTTGGTCCATTACAAGAGGGCAATTATCTAATCTGTTAATGAAAGAGCAGTCACATATCATAGCAAAATCTCATCTGGTATATTCATTACAGGCAACATTAAGATAAGTGAAACTTGCTTTATCTCCTTAAGTCAGAAAGATGACTATATGTATTTTCCAGATAAGAGGCTGTTTAGAAGGCAAACCTCTATGACATCTTACAAATGTAGTTTTCATTTTCTTTCACAAGAAAATTCAGAATAACTTGCCTCATTGTAAAACCACAGTAATTCTAGTTGTTTTTTCTTTCTCCAAATGAGATACTGCCTGACATCTAACATGTGGCAAGATCTGAGAAAAGTTTCCACAAATTGGTAAAATTCTTTCTACATGAATATGTAATATAATCTTCTTGTTAAACAAGAATAGATAATTTCTCCCCAAATGAATGTAATAAAGGGGCATAGAAAGAATAAATAATTCTAATACTGTTCTTTAATTCTGCTTGCAATTTTCCAAATTCCAGACCGATGGCAACATAGTGGGCCTATTCTACTACACGCTATTTCAAAATGTTCATGCTCATTGGAGAAATTTACAGGGACAGTAGCTACTAAAAAACCCCAAAATGCAGTAAATTTACATCATTTTATAGCAAAAGAAAAAGTCATTATTTTGTCATATTTGTCTGTATTATTTATGCCTGTATTCAACAAATATTTATTGAGCACCAACTATGGGCCCAGACATTGTGCTAAGTGCAACAGGGGATCCTTGAAAACATGAAATCTTTATCCTCAGGGAACTCGCAGTTTAATTAGGAAGAAGATGGTAGTGATAATGAGAATGTTGATGTTAAGCACATGATCACTGATGATGTGTGTGGCACTGTGCTCCATGATCTACTTATATAATCTCATTTAATATGACCCACTCACCCAAGTAATTTAGGAGATGGGTGTTATTATTCTTCCTTTACAGATTAAAACAACTGAGGCTTGGATAGGCTTACAACCAGGTAGTATGTAGGTAGATCTGGGATAGGATACCAGGCAGACTGACTCTAGAGCCTACTAAACTAGGAGTCGCACATGAATAACCATAACATGATGTTGAAAGTGGTATATAATGCCACAAAAGTTGAAGGGAACAGTAACTTTTAATGAGGACAATCAAGAGAGGCTTCATGGAGCTAGGATGGAGGAAATCTTGAAATCAGGAGAAGAGAGGAAGGTAGGCAGAGGAGACAGCAGGAACAATGGCACAAAGTTGAGAAACACAGAGCAGAGTTGAGGAGAACCCAGGTTGGTCCAGTTTGGTGCCAGCTACACACTGATGGGTGAAGGAGGAGGTAAGCTGGAAAGGTAAGTGAGGCTGTTTACTCATAGGAGGCTATTTAAAGTAGATATATCACACTTCAGAGTGTACAAAACTCTATGAGGTGGTTATTATCTTTATTTTACAGAAGAGAAAATACAGGTTCTAGCCCTGGGTCATGCAGCCAGCAAATTTTAGATCTCATTAGTTTATTCAAAAGGTATTCATTAGCCCAGGGCTGTGCCAGGGACTAAATATAACCATGAACCATAGTCATTGTCTTTGCAGTGCTACCAGTCTAGGTAAGAAACACAACCATTATAAAGTGGGGTCTTAAAATTACCAACAGGGTGTGCTCTGTGGAAGAAGGCCAAGGTGCTCTGAGAGGCTAATGGCCCAGGGACCCACCTGGAGGCAGAGAAGGTCACAAGAACGAAATCATTTAAGCACAGACCTGAAAGACGCACAGGAGTCAGCTTGATCTTGGAGACGGGTAGAGGAGGGCATGTGGTCGAGAGGAGTATCCCAGCAGAGCATTGTAAACACATGTGAAGACCCAGAGGAGAGAGAAAATGTGGCACCTTCTAGACGTGGAGAGTTAAAAGGTAAGAGTCAAGAAAGCAGCAACTGGAGAGGTTGGTAGACACCACATTCTGAAGACAGAGGGGCAGCCACTGAAAGTTTTTAAGCAAGAGCTGTGAACAGAGAAGTGGTGACACAGTTAGATTAGGTCTATCTACACTAGATATGAGAGCTACGATTAGATAGGACAGGATGGGGGCCAGTGTGAAGGTATCTGGAACTCAACCCTAAACCCTGTCTGATTTGAAGATCCCTGTCTACTCTTTCTCACGAGGCAGCAGGGCGTCTGTGAAGCTTTAGAGAAGGTGACATCAACAGATCTATGTACTGGAAAGATGAGTGGAGATGTGAGGAGGTGGCAACACCGACTCATCCTTCTTTAAAAAAATTTCAATAAGTGCTTGTCAAACATCTATAATATGCAGTCGTTTTAGGTCTGGAAATAGGAAAGCAGGTGTGTCATTAGCCAAGCTGCAAACACTTTTTAAGGTCTGTTGTCTAATATTCCTTTAAGATCCAACTTGAAAGCCCTCATCCAAAAAGCTGTCCCTTCCAGTGCTACTTGCAACCTGCATTAGCATAGCCACTTGGTCTGTTCCACAAAATGACACAGCCCTGCTGCTATGATTTCAGAATCACTCACCAATGGCTGCACACATGTCTAATCTCAAGTGTTCCCCAGGGCTTTCACCTGCATTGTTTCTAAGTTCGGGAGTGCCTAATGCAGTTCAGGACACACAGGGAATGTTTAGTGAAGAGGGCTGAACAACTGGATGAATAAATGAATGGACAGGATTGCATGAGGACAATCTTTGAATGCTTGCTTCTCTATTGCATTTTATCATGAGTGCCATCTCCTCATCATCCCCTGAAGATGGTAGTTACATACAATTAAAAATTACTCACCAATTTAAGTCCAGAATCAAAGTGATGGTAGTTACTCACCAATTAAAAAAAAAAGTCAGACTTGTACATACCATAATATCACTCTCCCCATCATTACAAATTCTTGCTTCTTGTAAGGTGCATGGAAGCTTGATGGCTTGGATTATAAACACAGGATGGTCAGTGTTGTAAAAGTACAAGGTGATTCAATAAAGAAATATCCCTAATATTTGCAAAACACCTGCTGGGTGTAAACCATGTGTTGTATCTGCTGATGACACCTATTTTCTACAGGGAAAAGGAAACAGGCATTGAACACTTCTTATATGCCAGCAGATGTGCTAGGAGTCGTATTTGCATTATGTCATTTTTAAGCTTCACAGTAAAGAAATAGGATACTTGCAAGGATTTCTTCTACTGCTCAGATTTTTATTTGACCACAGGATATAATTGGATTGATTGAGCAGGGAATATATTTTGCATCATGTGGTGGTCAATTGGTCATTATCAATTGTAATAGGGAATTAGTACTTCGCCCTTTAAAAAGCTGGTGTCCCAAGAGTAGAGCAACATTCAGCAGCTTGTTTGAGCAGCTGGCTTAACTTACTTTCTCTTACTTGGTTCTCTTGCTAACAGTTTGTAGTTATAAGCTACGCTGCGGCTTATTTTATAGGTCTGGAAACCTGTTGCTTTTGATCTGCTTTTATGTTTTGCTCAGTTTGGTGGCTTTTAGACTTATTTCAGTTCTGTTTTGATCCCCAGATTTATTATTTTTAGCTTGCAATAACAAAACATACTTGTATTCATTTCCTAGGGTTGCCATAATAGATTACCACACATTTGGTGGCTTTAAAAAACAGAAATTAATATTCTCACAGTTCTGGAGGCCAGAAGTCCAAAATCAAAGTGCTGGCAGTATTGGTTCCTCCCGGAGGCTGTGAGGGAGAGCCCACTTTGTACCTCTGTCACGGCTTCTGCGGCTGTCAGGAGTCCTTGGTGTTCCCTGGCTGACAGGAGCATCACTCCGATGTCTGTCTCTGTCTTTGCATGGCTTTCTCTATGACTGTATGTCTTTTCCTCTTCTGTCTCCTATAAATATATGTCACTGGATTTAGGGCTCACCCAGTTCATCCAGGATGATCTAATCACCAGACCCTTAACACAATTACATCTGCAAAAGTCCATTTTCCAAAGTAAGGTCACATGCATAGGTTTTGTGTGGGCATATATTTTGGGGTGTCACCATTCTGCCCACTACAGTACTTACAGCTGTTCTTTTTTAATACAATCTTTAATATTGAAAATCTCACAGGAAAAAGTAAATAGTTGTTATTATGGGTCTGAAATTATCTAGCTCCTTAACTCTTTTTGTCTTCCATTAAGCAATTGTTTTGTAAGGAAACTTCCATTACAATCATTCATGTTTTATAAGAATAAATAACTCATATAAATAACTCAAGCTTTCTTAGGACTTTAACTTACTGTATAAACAAGTTAATATCTGTAAAACACTTAAAATACCCAACATATAGCATGCATTGTACAAGTTAGATAAATAATGGAATTAACAGTGTGTTATGGAAGAGCAGACTATTATCATTGCCCCATTTTTCATATTAGGAAACAGAAGCTTAGGGAGGTTCACTCACTAGCCCAAATAGTGAGAAGGCATGATTCAAGCTCATATTGTCTGACTTCAAAACCTGTATGCTACTGCACTGGGATGTCCTCTGGGAAGCTGGGGAGCAGCAGGCTGAAGGTCACCATGGCCCTGCTCATAATGACCCTCAGCCTTCGTCAGGGTTGACCCACCAAAGAAAGTTCTGGGACAAAGTTAAAAGTCGGTTACCATGAGACTGGTCTGAAATTTGCTGAGATGGAAGAGACATGAAAGTTTATGAGAAGAATATAAGCAAATTGGGGGTGAGTGGAATAAAAAAAAGGACTAGATGCAAAGTAGAGAATCTGGTGAGGCACTGGTAGTTGTTGGGGAAGTGGAATTAATGAAAAAAGAAAATGTGGTGAGTTGTTGGGGAAGTGAGTGGCTGAGGCCTTCAAGGACCAGGCCGCCCTACAGGACACACTTCTTGATTACATATTCTTCGTAAAGGCTGAGGGAAGAGACATCCCAACCATTTCTGAGGTACAGAAGAGGTGCTATTTATCACTACCCCCACAATACAGCACACAAGAGTGAAAGAACAGGATAGAAAGAAATCAGGTACATTATGTTTCAGAAAGACATGCAAATGGTAGGCCCTGAAAGATATACCTTCTGGGCAAAACAAAGTTATCAGTGCTTGTTTATAAAGACGTATCCTCTTCTAATTTTCTAAATTTTCCAAATTTTCTAGGCATAACATACTTTCATTTTATAGTAGAAAAGCAAACAATAACTATTTTTAAAAGCACTCTATTAAAAAATGAACATTCTTTGTAGGCCACACACTCTGATGGGAACTGTATCAACTGAGAACTCACAGAGATCAAAGAGAAAATGGGTGAAACAGAAAGAAGCCTCAAGATAAATAATAATAGTGATAAAGAATATATGGCATTTAAGTAAGGCAACTATCTCTCTGTTATGTTAAGAACTTTCATTGAAGGAGAATATTCAGTAGAATGATGAGGGAGAGGAGCAGCTAAATGAATGCTTTGAATTTATTGGCAAAGACAACGCGGAAATTCCTGTTCCAAGGACACATGTTATGGCAAAGCAGAGAACAGCCTTGACAGAGATTCTTCTGTCTTTAAGGAGAAGGTATGGAGCAACTTGAGGGACTCCATGCAAATCACCAGGACCAGATGGTATTCATCCATAGGTTCTGAGTGAGACAAAGTGGGAAGTCATGAGTTCAGTGACAAGGATATATAATAGATGCTTAAAAACAGCCAATAGCCCTGAAGATTGTGCAGTCACACATGTATGGGATGGGGTGGTGTGTGTTTGTGCATGTGCATGTACGTTCCTTGCATGTTCTGGGGCCTTTGAGGGTGCAGAGATGAAGGAGATTTTCTTTTTTAAAAAAAACAAGGAAGATTCCTTGATAAAACAAAGGACAAAGAAGTTTTAAGTGGTGGAAAGAGCATCAAAAGTAAAGAGACCGATTTTTAGAAACTTTAATAATATTTAAGCAGGTAAGCAGCTAATTTCCAAATATTCTGGGAGATGCTGGGCATATGAAGATGAACAAACATTTCTGTCTAATGGAAGGCTTACAGCCTGATGACTTCAATTATTTTCGTGGTCCTGCTATTGACATTGGATGGCAATTGCAATGTAGCATCTTCAAACACTACCAGAGGATATGAGAAACATCTGGCAATTTTTTTCTCCTTTACAAAATCATGAAGTTTCAGACTGGCAAAATCTGGGGGCCCAAAAAGCAAGGATAGACTTTCATCTCCAACTCATAGGACCCAATTTCTATATCCTAATAATTATTTAGTAATAATAATAAGAGAGTGGCTAAAATGTATTGAGTGATGACTATGCCAGAATCTTGCTCAGTTCTTTACCTATGCCATTTCATTTAATCCTCATAACAGTAAGTGATAGACCTAGAATTTTAATCTTTGTAGTCTAATTCCAAAGTTCATGCTCTTAACATTACTCTATGCTATCTTTCTATCTGTATATTTTGTTTCTAAAAGGGAATCAAAAGTTTCACAAAATAATTCTGGCCCTTGTTACACATGATTCTCTGCTCTTTTATTAAAAGAAGGATGGCCCCAAATCCCCAAATTGATTTCATGGCTCACCAATGGATCACAGATTACGGTCTGTTTAGAGAAATAGGGGTAAATAGATAAATAGCCACATTTCTCCTTGACTTTGAGGAATTCCAAAGCCAAAGGATAGCTCTGCTATTAAGATCTCAATACATTCATAAGGGGGACTCAGACGACTTTTGAGTTGTCTTCACCATTCATGCTCTTAATGTGGGGGGCAGGCACATTTCTTCCACTCACACTTCCCTAAGTAAAACACTGAATCAAATCCTGTGGCTGCTTTCATGGGGTAGAAAGGACAAAGAGTTCAAAAGTGATTACTTAGACTGATTTGAAATCTGACTACCTGAACCATCTACCTACTGATTCTAATTCTACCCCTTGGAGACACACAGAATATTCAAGTAATTCTCCTGCCCAATATCCTTCAAATATTTGGAATACATTCACGTTCCTCCTGTTCCTCCTGGATGTTTTCCTCTTTGGAATAAACATTTCTAGATCTTTCAGTCATGTGTGAATAAAGACAGAAAAAATACAACACAAACTGGCCTAAGTAAAAGGGGGCTGTACCTTCTCATATAGTAGAAAAGACCAAAGATTGTACTAGTTTTCAGCATGGCTTGATGTGGGACAAAAGTATTACCACCAAGATAGTGTTTCTATGCCTCCCAGCATTTTCCTCTCTATGTTGGCTCCAGCCCCCCTTGCATTATGGTTCAAACAGCCCCTGACCGTGTATCTTCTCATGAATAAAGTCCAGCAGGAAATGGTGTCTTTTCAAGAAATTTTAGCAAAACTTCCCTTCCATCTCATTGGCTGTGATTGGTCCACATACTCAATCTTACAACTACTACTGTGGCCAGGGGCATTAAGTGCTTTGATTAGCCAAACTTAAATCACATGCGTACCTCTGGAGACACGTGGACTGAGAGAGTAAAGGGGGTAGGTAGCCTTGAACAGGGAGCTTTAAGAGGTGGAGTGTTTGTTAATTAGAGGTTGGGTAATAAAAGAACAATAGCTATACATTAAACACCATTGTTCACATTGCATAGCGCAAACCACTTCATCAAAGTAGCCTAATAAAATATATCACTGAGGCCCTGGAATTTCTCACATGTTGTGAGATGGGGATTGGAGCTGGGTCAGAATGCCACAGTTGGGTCTACCCATAAACCAAGGCGATGCCCCAACAGAATAGTAATCCCTAACTATTCTTCAGCTGTCATCTCTGTGTATCTTTTCCTGTGAATTGGTCACTCCCTTCACAGAGCTCCTATTGACACTTCTTCTATATTGCAATTATTCGTATTACAGGTTTATGTTTTTCCTGACTGTGAGTTCCTTGAATATAGTGATTTATTAATACATTTCTATATCCCTTGCACCCAGAACAACACCTGATGGAGGCATACAATGCCTGCTATTTGAATGAATTAATCTGAGACTGTGGAAAAGGATGTCCCTAAGTGACTCTGTGCATGAGATGAATCACATCTTTCTCAGTCTGTGTAGGTCTCAGCATCCACACCCACAAAATCACTGAAAAAAGTTTCGTATTCCATAACACACCGGGATGTGGATGGTAACAAAGCAAAGTTAAACTCTCAGCACAGACGACCCAGGGAGACAGGAAATGATCAGACAGACAGACCAGGATTCCAAACAGTGACTACAGATTTGGACAGTGAGGTCAAAGAATGTCACAAACATTAGAATCTGCAGTCAGTGAGCACTCAATTGCTATAGAATTGGTAGGAACTGAGCTAAGGACAGATTCTTTTCACCTTGCTTCCTTTTAAACTGTCAGGGGTGCTGGGAAAGGGAAGAAGGGTAGGAATGGGTCTGGAGAAAATGGCCCTAACTATGGCCAATGCAAGATCTGATTTCCTAACAGCTGAGGTGGGAAGAAGAGACTCAACAATAGGCATTTCCTGAGAACTCTGTGCTACAATGATCAATGACAAAAATACAGTCCCCCATCCCTGGACTCATGCTATTGGCCAGAGCTGTGAGAATTACTTTACCCTGTCTCCTAGTTGTTAACACTGAGGCAACACTCAGAAAATGCTTAAGCTCCTCAGATAAAAGTTACATAAATGAATACTGAGAAAATCGTTGTTTATTAATCTTTCAAAGCACCAGTGTTATGCTTGCAGGATGCAGATGACATAAATGTTCTTCCTTTATCTCAAATAAGTGTCCAGCCAGAGAAGCAAACATGAAAACAGAAACTAGCCCAGAGTAATGTTGCTGTATGCCCACTTGCACCTGCCCGTAGGAACAAAAATCAGAACACTGCCCTTGCCACACTTCCTCTGCCACCCATCACAGGCAGAAAGTGTTGCAAGGATATGAGAAAGCAAAGGATTATACTGATGCTTTTCTTTTTGCCTCTTAAAGACAATCATTATTCCTGGAATGACAATTTGAAGTGCAACCTAATTACAGCCAAATTGATTACGAGATGCATAATGTAAGGATTGGCATTCAGGCAAATACTGTTTAACTTATCCACCAAGGACTCAGGAGGAAACAGCTGTGTTGTTCAGGAAGTTGCTTGGAATAAAAGAGAGATTTTTGCCAGGAAAATTCAACCTTAATAAATTATTTAGCATCATTGCTTTCATTTGAAGTCCCAGACTGGAAACTTCCTGGGATCAAGTATTCCAAAGACCTGGCCCCTGTGTCTGTGAGGGAGGCTCCAGGGTTTCCCAGCGAGGAAGCTGCCTGAAGCCTCGCAGCCTTAGATACCCTATCCACAAAGGAGGGATGATAACCAACACCTTACAGGGGTTGTTGTGGGAAATAAATGAGCAGCCACACATAAAGTTTCTAGCACAGTTCTTGGGAACTAAGAGGTTTTCAATCAATGTTTCACTTTTCCTACTTCTCTTGTCTTTTAAGACTTTTGAAAGTTGTATTTTTTTTTTAGCCACTAACCTGTTTAAGGGAAGTAAATGAATGAAGTCTTCACTATTTCTAAAAAAGGAAATTTTCTTCTTTTATAATGTTTTGTGACATATTAAGTACCTTTACCAAAAGCCTAAGAATGATGGTGAGAAAAAGCAGAAACAAGGTGAATATTGTATGTCACTAACTCCATGGAAATTAAAAAGTCACTCTTCTAAAGTAAGTCAAGGAGAGGGCAGGAAGAAGATGGGGAAGACAAAAATTTGGGATATGTGCTATGTGGTAGATACTTAGTGGACATATTACTCACCTTATCTCACTTAAATACAGAAGCATCTTGGTACTTCAATGAACTCAAATCTCAGTTCTGCTTCTTACTAGAGTTGTGTGACCTTGGATAAGTTACTTGACCTTTCTGTGCCTTAGGTGTAACACTGGTAAAAAGAGGAGGAAAATAATAGCATTTACCACCTTGGGTTGTTAGAATTAGGTTAGTTAATACATGTAAACTCTAATAACAGTAGATATTCAATAGATGTTAGTTGTCAACAATCACAGTGAGAATGACAGTAACAATAATAATATTGAAAAGCCCTTAACATCAAGGATGGCACATATAGATGCTTTAGTAAATGCTACCTGTTATTATTTAGATAGTAAAATTAAATATGATTCTTCAAAGTATTCTCTTTCATTGAGGTTATTCCATATAGGAGCTGCGTCTATGTCAAACAGAAATATATGAACATCCACTCTGACTTTATATTATAGATTACCAAATCAGAAGATAACAAACCTTTTGCTCGCTTTATACTAAATCTCTTTTGGAGCCCATGGTGAGTTAGATAAATGCTCTGATACCAGACCACTAGGCAGAATTTCCAAGGATAGTAATTCCTCAGTTCCCTTTCCACCCTTACCCCCGTGTACTGTGGTAAAATACCAAGTCATGCCTAACTGCCTCTGGGTGAGATGGGGTCAGAGGGAGGTGGTGAAAATGGAGTGCCTTCTCTTTATTTCTCACAGTCCCAGTCCTCTGTCCCTTTTCTCCTACCTTTCCAGTTCTTCACCAACCACTCCTTGCAGTTGATACTAACATTCAGCAAAACAAACAACTTGCAAAGCTCCTCCCTCACCATGCATTCTCTCAGGCTCACTGACTGCTTCGGCTGCTCACTGGACCTGAAATCATCTGTCCTAGCCCACTGGAGGCAGTCAATACATGTTTACTGACTGAATTAAGGTCTTTAAACTGCAAAAGAATCTATGTACCAAGGAAACTGCCTGCGACTCAGACTTGAGCTTACTGCAAATATTTACTCTTCAGTCATTTCCAGCTATAGCTTCAATTAGAAAAGAAGAAATACATGTCTCTTAAATAATTGTCAATATGTAACAGAAGAAATAGTTCACGGTTACCATGTATATAGATACAATAGCAGCAAATTTCATTGGATCTATAATGTGAAAGGAATAGAATTGTCTAGATACTTGAAATAACATTGAACACAGAGGTTTGACTCTAAATGGACTTTTACACCCTTCTGTAAGTACTTCATTCAACATCAAAGTGGAGCTCACACTTCCAGTGCTGCCAGGAATACAAAATATAAGTTAGATCTGTTCTTTGCTTTCAAAGGGCTTACAATGCAATTGTGGAAGGAAAAGACATGAGAGGGGTTCAAAATATTTCACTGCTAAACTGGTGGCATGAGAAAGCAGCTCTGTAATTCTGAGAAATGAATGATTAGTTTGAGCTATAGTTAAAAAGTACATAATAAAAAGTTGGAGTTCTCAAGGTACGAAAATACTGTAAAATTCACTTTAACCAAGTTAATAACTTCCCCCAAAATTTATAATTTTATACATATTTCATGCAGACTGTAGAATAATTTCACTATGCTATACTATATCCTATATTCCTATGAATACTATTAAAAAATACATATTCACAGGAGCTGCTAAGCTATAACTCAACATTTCAACACCAATGGCTTTTTAAAAATAGTAGAATTTTAGAGCTGATTCTAATCATTTCTGAACTCAAAGAGAACCAAACTCTTCTGTTTCCTTTTCCAGAAAGTTAAAGAATGCCTAAAACATTAGAAATATGAATGATTTTTTAATTCTTTAGATTATTCAGCTACTCTGTGGATTATACAGCTTTCTTTCTTCCTAAGGGGGAGCTGTCTGACTTCTGGTCTTTACACGTAAAGAACATAGAAGAATTGTATATTAACAATACTTCCATAAAAGAAAAAAAAAGCAGACAAGTTCTTGCATGCATTCAGTGTCCAGTCGCTCGTGCTGCCATTGCTGCTGAGGTCCTAGCTGTTACTATTACTGCTGCCAGCATGGCAGCTGTTCCTTTACTAGCATTGGCCACTCAGAGGACTGGCAGCACAAAGACAAGGACACGAAACTTACCCTAGGCCAGGGGGGTCCTTACTTAGAGTCCAAAGACCCTGGAATGTGTGAACTTGGGCAGGAAAAGTTTGCATCTTTATTTTCAATAACTGAAAATAGAATTTTCTGTATTTGAACTGAAATTTAGCATTTTCTTCCATTATAAATGTAGGTGACAAACCACAGTAATATTAATAGTACCTGTGACTCTGTCACCAATAGAAATCATAGATACTGTTCACTGTGTAGTTGCAGAAATATCATTTATGTCATCAATACTTCTCACCACTGGAATATGTTCTTTAATTCATTAATAAAGAAGCATATGTATTATTACATCACAAATGCGAGTTTTTTTAATAGTTTGATAGTTGCATACGCAATATACAATTGACTTTCTTTGTACTTTTATGCATTTTATTTTATTCATTTAAAAACATTATGCTGAGAAAGATTCCCTGAGCTTCGCTAGACTGACAAAGATCCATGGCACAAAAAGCCTGAACCCCTGCCCAAACCCCTCGCTCACCAAACCTTCGCTCCTGCGGCTGCCTCTGCCTAGAGCACTCCTGCCTCACTGTCCTACTGATTCATCTCACAGTGGAAATTTGCCCTTTGTGAAAACTTCCTTTCCCTCCCCTCATTCAAAACAATTTGTTTATTATACTTACTTCCTAAATTTGTGCCTCTCTTTTACTAGCTATTGATCTTGGACAACTTATTAAACTTTCTCAAACTCATTTTCCTTACCTGTAAAATGGAAATAATAGTAATATATGTAATACTAAGAATGGTTGGGAAGATTAAGCAAGACTATACAGATGAAATGCTCTACGTGAAGTCTACAGAAGCAAATCTCAAACTTTTTGATTTCAGGATCTTTTTATTCTCTTAAAAATTTCTGGAACTCCAAAGAGCTTTTGTTTATGTGGTTTGTATCTATAGATATTTATGATATTCAATGTTAAAACTGAGGATTTTTAATGTTTCTTTATTAATTCTATTTAAAATGACAATAATAAATCTTGTTACATGTTACATAAGTTACATGTTAACATAAATAATACATTTAATGGAAAAAAGTGTATTTTCCATAAAAAACAGTGACTGCTTTCCATTGATGTAAATCTCTTTAATTTCTGGCTTTAATGTCTGTTGCTATGTGTTGTTTTGATTTAAGTAAACAAAGAAAATCTGACTTCATACAGACATGTAGTTGGGAAAGATAGGAGTGAGCAAATAGTCTTCTCAGATAACTGATATTTTTCTTTGATACCCTACTCACTCGACAAGTAGGAGTTAGGTTACTTGAGATGGGAATCTGAAATGATATCAGTAAACTTTTCATACTGTGTTGTGTTAAAATACACTGGTCTATCTTGCACTTTGAATGAATCTTTTATTCACATATGATTTTATAACATCACGCATTGGTCATCTGCAAAGTATTGGTTGTCTGAGTTATGCAGATCTCTAAAACACTGACACATTTCTTTACACAATATGAAAAAAAAAATCACATTCATTAATAGCATCTACTCTCACTGGGAAAGTCTTCAGTCAGGTTTTGGAAAGATGACAAGTTCACAGCACCGGACACAAATCTCCCAAACTTGTAATTTTCACAAGAAAATTCAGATTTTATGATTGGCAACAAATACTGTCAGTTGTTTTTCCTTGAAGTGACAGGCTCATTTCATTCATTTTTGAGACAGCACCTGCCAAATACTCATGTTTGAATAAATGTAGTTTGCCTGTCAGTTGTCTTTCAAGTAAAAATGCTGTTCCATGAAAAAAAGTGCCTCCTTACTTGCACTAATGTTTTTTCTCAAGACAACCATTTGGCTTTGGTGTGCACAGAAGTGCTTTATATGTATTTCCCATTTTGTCACATAGAATGTTGAATAGGTGTGTACCCAAGGGTTTAGATTAAATAAAATTAATAATTTTTATGACTTCATCAAGGCATCCTTAAGTGAAATAGGCATTGTTTTTCCATGGTAATGATGAATACAATGGTACATTAGTGGCAGATTTTGGTCCCACTACTTTGATTCAAGTTAAAGCACCAACAGTTTTACCCACCACCGCTTTTATACCATCCATGCAAATGCCAACACAGTAAAAAAAAAAAAAAGCGAATAAGGGATTAGTATTATTTTGAAAATTACTTGACCTTGTAGGTCTCCTGAAATAGTCTTGAGGACCCCCAGAAACCATCAACTACACTTGGAGAGAACTGCCTGTCTACACCACAGTGTGTGCCTTACCAATGTCCACTATTGTTATGATTAACTATAGGAAATACATTTCTCTAATAATTAAAACTCTTTATAGTATCTCACATGATGTGCACATGAATAGGTGCAGAAAAGAAAACTGCTCTGCCAAACCATTTTTGTTCTTTTTTCATTTTGCCTCTTATTACGGGTCGATGAATGCCTAGCATCCAGAGAGGAAGGCCCCAAGGACAGAGAGCGGTGAGACCTTACCTAAGCCAGTGTCCCACTACCGGCCCTGTGCTTTATACACAGCAGGTACTTAATAAATACTTGGTAAACAAATAATTAAAGAACAAATAAACAAACTGAAATCAGTCCATATTAGGCTTGTCAGAGGCTTGTCTCCTCTGGTGGAAGAACAGAGACTGAGGTAGTAGTTTATTTTTGTTTGTTTGCTCTTAAGGTAGGCATTTCAATGACAGTATTCATGTTTGGAAAATTAAATTCCAACCCAGGTTACCTTGTATGGGAAAATAACACTGACTTTTGTCCTTGTAACAAGATAACACTTCATTTAGAAAATATAGACAAAAAAAGAAATAAAAAGAAAGACTGGGAATTCCACCACCTAAAAATAGCCTTTATTGAAATTTTGGTATCTGTCTTTTTTCTTTCTGTGCAGATATATAATCTCTTATCTCCCATTTTGTCACTTCCTTTTTTAAAATCTAACACTTTATAATGAATGTCCTTCTATATCATTATGTATCCTTCTCTAACATAATCTTTAATATGCACATAATATATATTATTTGGATATACTTCATAAATAATTGCATAAGTAGGATTTTGTGTGGATTTTATTTTTTCCCATGTTATTCCTGTCCCATCTCACCATCAGCCAGAAAAACTACAAATCAGCAGTAACACAGAATGAAACACAGAAAGTAAACTCAAAGGATCCACTGAGCATTTTTACGTGTTTGTCATTGTTAAAAGCACCATGGCAATGAATAACACACCACAACAGAAACAGTCTTGAAAACAAGAAAGAAATGAAAATTCAGAACACCCACAAACAAGATATTTTAAGGTGTACCTAGAGAGTAGTAAGCCTGGATCATGCAGCCAAGAAGAAAGAATTCCCCTCATGGGAAGCTACACAGGAAAAATGCTCAATGATGGAATGTGTGGTAAACTGATCAGATGGTCCATTGAAAAGTCAACTCAGAAACTACATGAAATGACTAGGCAGAAACATAAAGACAAACTAAGTAGGAGTTGAAGTAGAAAGAACTCTATTACTGCATTGCTAAAAGGGACATTTAAGTGGAGGTTAAGGGCACTGCCATTCTAAATTCTGTGTCAATTCTTTGAAAGACACATCTTAATCTTCAACTTTCTCCTTAACTTCAAAGATAGCCAGCACAGTCAGTTGAGTATAAAAGAAACACCAAACTAAGACACTACCAGAGAGAAAGCCTAAAACAAGAGTGAGACTGTAAATAAGAAAGTGAAACAGAATGTACCCCAAAGAAATGGTATCCATATTATAGTGTCTCTCTCTTCTTCTCTCACTCTCCCTTTCTCTCTCCGTCCCTACCTCCCCCACTGTGTGTGTGTGTGTGTGTGTGTGTGTGTGTGTGTATTCTAAATTATGTAATAAATCAGAAGTCTGGGAACAGTAAGTACTTTTTGATTTTTAGTAAGCTTGAAGATGTCATTTCTTTACTCAACGTGGTTGGGTGGCCTAACTAAGATTCAGAGAGTGCCAAGTTCTATTTTCTCAGCTCTCTCAATAATGTATTGAAAAAATTCTAACCCTCTCAGACCAGCCTTCTACACCTTTAATTTATACTTAATTTACACTCCTCCACTCTATTATTCCTTCAAAAATCACTCATTCAGCTAAATCTATCCATTCCGTCCAAGCCAATCTCTTCACAATCCTTGAACACATCTTGCTGAAATTCTGCCTCCAAGTACTTGTCCATGTAACTCCTCAGGATGTCTGTCCGTCTTTCTACCATTAGCTCTTTCAACCCAGATCAAAATGAACCTGTCTCCTCCCACAAATGCTGCCTAAAATATCCCACTTAGTTTGATCATTCTTATATCAGTCATTTTAAAGAACATAGCTTACTCATAAGGTCTCAAATTATTGTATTAGGGCTTTCTTTATTCCTTTACTGGATTTTAAGTTTCTTGAGGGCAAGTATTACAGTTTCTAAGTTTGTTTTGTTTTAAAAAAATGGAAGATAGAAAGCGAAGCAGAGAAGTAAGAAGAAAGAAAGAAAAAGGGGGAGTGTAGAAAGGACAAGAAAGGAAAGAGCAACAGAATAAATCCATGAGATTATTCTGTTTTCTAATATATACAGTGAAAACAATGACAAGGAGTTGCTTTGTAAAAGTCATATTGACATGCATGTCTAATTCTAATGCACACTCAATTTAAGATTGTAATCTGACCCCAACCCATCCCCATTCCAGACTCTATTTTTTGTAATTCTACTTTTTCTAACTGCTATTTCTAAGAAGCAATTTTAAACCTAATGACCACTCTCTTTAAAACTGCAATCTGCTCTGCCTCCCTTACCCTGCCTCACTTTCTCTTTTTTATATGCTATCACCTTTTAACATGCTAAATCATTTACTTACTTATTACATACATTTTATTGCTGTCTCCCCATCCCTACCCAACTCCAGGTAAGCTCCGTGATGAAGCAGGCATGGATCTTCATGGGTTTTTTCCCTCATGTAACTCCAGTCCCTGAAGTAGTAGCTGGCACAGAGTAGGTGCTCAGTAAATACACTGACTGGACAATGCTTTCTGCAAATAGCATATATTGGCTCTGGAATTTTCATAAATACCCACAATCAATGGAAAAATTGCTCCCTCATTGATGCTGTATACCCACATTATCAACCACCTAAAAGATGCCTGATTTAGACCCCCAGCTAGATTGAACGCCATGAAAACTGATGTCATAGAGTCCAGCAGAACTTTACAGAGGACCTAGCAGGTGTGGACTTCACCACAAGCCCCCTGAGGGGCTAGGTGTTAACCAAACAAAATAGTGATAAGGGCTGACAGGTAGCCAATCTGGCCCAGAGACCCCTCCCCACTCACAGTGAAAAACCACAAAGTGCCCATGAAAGGGGCCTTACTGTCTCAGGGAATCTCCCCAGGCAAGTCTCAGATTTCTACTTTGGCTGGCTGCCTCTATGCAGGCCCTCTGCTTCCAACCTCGTTGTCATCCCCTGCCCTGTCTCTTCTGATGAAGCATCTGATCCAGTAGGCCTCTGATTCACAGACTACTTGTCTTTGGGTCCCCTTTGGTTCCACATGGTCCCTCGCTTGTCTAGGAGAGAAGTTTATATAGATTTTAACAGACATGGCTTACAGACAGCTGCCCTCAGAAAAGTCTGAAAAACAGTCTTGTCACAACCTCGATAATTCCTTTCAGGGTACCCAGAGCAGGGGAATCAGTAAATATCGTTCAAACACTGATTCTATCACCTTCCGGTCAATTAGCCTAAGAAAAAAAACTGACTTTCTGAACTTATGTTTCCTTTTCTTCAAAGTAGGTAAACTGTCTTCTCAAGATTGTTGTGCACAGAGGCCCTTTTCCCCCACCTCTAGAGCAAGACAAATTTGAGCCAAAAAAATGTTGGCTCTGTGTCCTATTCTCTATCTCAGTCTCAAAAATCTAACAATATTCATATGATGTATTGACAAATCCCAAGGAATATAAAATATCTCCATTATACCTGGAAAAACCTGGGCTTTGCAGTCCAACAGGACTGAATCAGTTGGTGCAGCTGCTTTTTCCATGACCTTGGTTAAGCTACTTGTCCTCATCTATGGAACAAGTACGTAATAAATATTCACAAGCTTGTTGTAAGGGTTAAAACAGATAATGTACATAAAGTGCTTGGCGTAGCCTGATATACTTTTGGTGCTTAAGGGCTAACAGCTATTATTATTAATATTAATACTAGATATGGTCTATATATTCTCTACTGAGACTTGTACTAGAATGAAAGAAACATGGGCTATTTTCCTTGAAGGCTAAGTGTAGGTCTTTGTATCCCCAGTAATATAGTAGATCGTAGGGAGTCAATTTTTATTGTGTGAGTGAATGAATGAGCAATATAATAATAGAAAGAACACTACAAAGGGAGTCAGGTGTCCTGAGTGTTTGATTTACTTCTACCACTAATTAAATAACTAAGGACCTGTGAGTATTAGGTCACATCTAAGTCCTTCTGGACTTCTAAACTCAAAAAAGTCCCTTTTGGCTCTGTCACTTTTTGATTCTGACATTATTTGAAAAGGTGCAAAACAAACAAAAAAAAATGAGAAAAGGGAAGGAAACTCTTCAAGACCTGTTGCTACGGACTGAATTGTGTCTTCCAAAATTGATATTTTAAAGCCACAAACCCTGGTATGACTGTATTTGCAGACAGGGCTTTTACAGAAGTAATTAAGGTTAAATGAGATCATAAGCAGAGGCCCAAATCCAATAGGATTAGTGTCCTTTAAAGAAAAGACGCCAGAGAGCTTGTTCTCTCTCCCCATGTCTCTCCTGCTGGGACACAGGAGGAAGGCAATGATCTATCTGCAAGCCAGTAAGAGTCCACCCCAGAAACCAGATCAGCCAGCAGCTTGATTGTGGACTTACCAGACTCCAGCAGAACTGTAAGAATATACATTTCTGTTGTTTAAACCACCCAGTCTATGGTATTTTGTTATGACAGCCTGAGCTGACTAAGATACCTTTTATAGACCATATACACTGAAAATATCCAAGCCCACATTCGGAGTTCTTTAAGAGTATCATTTTCAATCTCCATACTGTGCTCTATTCCAAGCCCCTGTAAATTTTACATCCAGATCCTCCTTAAATAAAATTACTGTATCACCACAGCAAATTGATAATTCTAAAAAACTACTCATTGGGTTAAATTTGCAAACACCTTAATACGATGCTTCAGAAGGTTAATTATCAGTTTGAAAACTTTACTTTCTTGTTTGACATTTACTGAGAAAATTTCATGTTTGTTAATAAATTACTCAATGCAAAAATTTGCTCACCAATTTGTCCTGAGTCTGTCATAACTGAAAGAATGGGAAATTCCGTTTCCTTTCATGAAGAAAAACAATGGCTTTTGATAAAATCTAAAATCTAAAAACAGCTAGGATTGGACAAAGTTTCTTGGTGGAGAAGAAATTCCTGAGTAAATAAACAGATCTTACCTGGAAGATCTTTGTACATTCTAATCGTACATTGCTCCATATAATAGCTCTAGCCACAAGCAACTACAGAGCCCTGGAAATGTGGCTAGTCCAAATTGGGATGTGCTGTAAGTAAAATATTTCATTAATTTTCATATTTATTGTATGTTAACATAAAAATATTTTGGATATACAAGATGAATAATATAGTATTAAAATTAATTTCACAGTTTTTCTACTTTTTAAATGTGGTCTCTAGAAAATATAAATTTACACACATGAAGTGCATTCTATTTGTAATGAACAATGTTGTACTAAATAATTCCTTGTCACATTTGAAAATCTACTTAAAGCAAAGTATAAGGTAGAAACTAAATAGAACCAACAGCTATGTTTTATTTGGTGTACACATGTAGAACAATTTTTAATTAATTGGCAATATATAAACATGGACCAACTTCAAATCAAGATGCAGGATCCTGGCTTCTTTGGAAAAGTCAGAAGACTTAGAAACACTAAATCTACATTCTTGGGTGTCAACAAATGGCTGAAATTGGCAGCTTCCCTCTTTAAACAAGGCATGAGCTCTTCAGTTCTGGTCTATTCCACCTTCTCTGTCTGGTCCTTGCAGGTATTTGAATTTTGATGTTTGGCTATATGGAAAAGTTTAAACATGGAATACAATGGAAGAGAAAGCCCAAGCTTTGGACTGAATTCTGGTTTATCCGTTGAAATGACCATATGATTTTGAATGAGTTACTCAGTTTCTCTGAAACTTGAATTTTTTTGTCAATAAAATGGAAATAATAACTATATTACAGAATAGTAACAAATAAAGTAAAATATATTCAGGAGTTGCATCACAATAGTAGCTTCATGAATTATATTAATACTGCTTTCCTTCAGCTGACACAATAGTTATTTGAGAATTGTGGGATTTGAGGGTACTGATAATAGAGGTGTAGCTAAATCCTAAGTGGTTTTCACAGTGCCGAGAATTCACAAAAGCACAGATGTTCTATCCCTGAGTGCAAAGATCTTGAGAATGAGCTCTTTCAACATCTTCTTTAGGGGCCACATGATAGCTAAAGCCTTTTTACTAATTGAAACTGCATTTTGATTTGTGAATGAGAAATGAAGACTTCAGACGTTTGACTTTGGGCAAATTTTTCAAGTCACACAGAATCCAGTAATGACAGATTTTTATTTTGATTCACGCCATATTGCAGCTTTGTTTTACATCCCTAGAAGCTCATGTAACTTGTAGAAGCCAAACTTTTTACATCTATAGATACTATGATTTACTATAACCAAGAACTAAGGATAAGAGACAGAATGAAAAGGATGCAGAAGAGAGAGCAAAGATCATTGAAGAAAGTTTCTCTATTATAGAAGTTTGGACACAAACCAGAACGATTTGCTCTCTACACACTTGCCCCTCTTGGCATAAAATTTGAATCTCGAGAGCCAGCTTGTTTAGTAATAGCCGCTGATTGGACTCAAGTGCCTGCCCTTCACAGTTTTTACGCCATGATTCATCTACTCTCCCAGCTATTTCTGACTGCCTGCAATTACTTGTGACAAATGATTCTTCAGTGTATTGCCTGAGTTGCCTTTTCCAACATTTCCATGGTTCACAAATAAGTTATCTGATGTATACTGTACTGTCTCCCCAACAGTAAATCCTGGCATTGAGGGTCTCCTCGCAAAATTCTGTTGTACTCTGTAAATTGGCCACCAAAAACAAACATCCTCCTAGAACACACAAATCAATTCCACTTGGCTACCACAGTTAGCCATAACAATAAATAAACAGGCAGACAGACAAATACAAAGTTGAAGAAAATAGAGGTGAACAGTTACCTCATATTGGGAAGATTCTCCAAAGTAGTGGAAGAAATCCCAAAGAAACAGGTCAAAAGATTTGATGACAGATAAAATTTTTAAGAAACAATTTAAATAATAATCTGGAGAAAAATAAATCAATACACTGGAAAATATATTGGTGACAAATATAAGAAAGAACAATTATCTTTAATATATAATGAGCTGATTGATCTTTTTATAAAAATACTAAGGATCTAATAGAAAAATGAATAGAAGAGATGAACAATTCATAGAACCAAGGTTGAAAAATGGCTAATAAACCATTTTAAGTTTAAACCTCCCCAGTAACCCAACAAATTTTGAGTTAAAATAACAATAAGAACTCTTTAATTTTTTTCCATCCATCAAATGAATCAAGATTTGTTCCAATGTTAATAGTCACTTTGGAAAAGGATGTGGCAAAATGAACAACTCATACACTGCCACATTAATGCCTTTCTGGAAAGCAAAAGCCTTTTAAAAATTCCAACACTTTTCATCTTTTCTGTAAGACTGAAATTTTTCAAAATAAAAAATTAAAGGATAAAATTCAAGGATACCACTAATAACAAAACCAATATATATTTCTTAAGTAAATATTTTTAATATACATTTTTAGTTAAGATATAATTGGCATATAACATTAAATTAGTTTCAGGTATACAACATAATGACTTTGATATTTGTATCTATTGTGAAAGGATTCCCACAATAAGTCTAGTTAACATCCACCACCACTAATGGCTACAGCTGTTTTTCTTGTGATGAGAACTCTTAGGTTCTACTCTTAGCAAATTTCAAATATACAATCCAGCATCATTAATTATAATCACCCTGCTGTGTGTGTGTGTATGCTTTTTTTTTTTTTTTTGAGTTGTGAATCTGTCCATTCTTTTAGAGGAATTTAACATTCCCTCTAAAGCAGTGATTCTCATGTGGTCTCTAGACCATCAGCATGAGCATCATCTGGAAGCATTTTGAATTAGAAATTCTCACACTCTACTAGATTTACTGATCCAGAAACTGGGGTGGGGCCCAGGATTTTGTGCTTTAACAAGCCCTTCAGGCTATTCTGATGCTCACTTAACTCTGAGAACCACAGTTGTAAAGTTATTGAAAATATAATGGATAGAGGAATGTATTAAATAGTTACAAGAGAAGGAAATCAGATAAAAGTAGAGTGTGGGAAATTCTATGTGATCAATTCTCCATTTCTTCTAACAAATAAATGGCATGAGGAAAAAAAAAAGAAAGGGAAAGTATTAAAAGTTAAAAGAGACTTAGGATATATAACAACCAAATCAATGTGTGGACCTTATGTGACTCCTGTTTCAATCAAATCAACTGTAAAAAGATGTTTTGAGATAATTAGGAAAAGTCGAACATGATATTAAGTAATTATTATTTGTTTTATTGTGTGTGAACATTGTAATATAGTTATGACTTTTAAACAGCCCTTAAAAGGGGTTTATCTGTTAGACATTTTAAAACTATTTTTAAAAACAGATAAAGCAAATATAACAAAATTAACAACTATAAAACCTAGATGATTAAAAATAATTTGTTTTACTGTCCTTTCTCCTTTTCTGTTCTTCTGAAATTTTTCATACTAAAATGTAAAAACAAACAAAAGTTTCAGATCTTTTAGCCAGTAATTTCTATTTTAGATATTTACGGAAATATTCAGTCTCAGAAAAGATTTCTTTATAAAGATCTTCATTACAGCGTTATTTATACTACAAGCTGTTAAAAATTACCCAAAAGTCCAAACATAAAGGTATAATAAAATACGTGATTCTGTGTTACAGATTATGATGCGGCCATTAGAAATGCTATGTTTAAAAAGAAAAAAGATATAAAACACATAAGGTGTAATTTTTTTTGTAAAAATTATGTCTAGAAAAAAAGACTAGAAGGAACTATTTCAAAATGTTTAAGATAACTATCTCTGAATATTGAAATTATGGATGGTATGGTTTTTTGTTTCTATAACTTTCCATGTTTTCCAAGTTATCTATAATGCATAGGCATCCTTTCATAATATGAAAATATCTTTAATAAAAACAAAAGTGCTTTGTCATAATGGTTGTAAAACTAAAGTACTATAAATAAAATGATGATGTCCTTTTTGTAAAAAGACTACGAATCATCTTAAGAATAAGGCATTACTTGATGAGAAGGAAAGGGCAATGACCCCTCGCTGGGCATCATCACTCCAATCAGCCAGGAGGAAGAAAGGGCAAGAGGGACCTGAATGGAAAGTTTTATGAGCCAGATTTGAAAGAAGCACATATCACATCTCCTCAAATCCCATATTATATGATCACATCTAACTGCAGAAGAAGTCAGAAAATAGAACCAAGTTCTGGATCCAGGAAGAAGAGGAGAATGTATTTTGATAAACTGTTGATCTCTACCCTAATGGAATGAATTGTAAATGAAACTCGAATTCTCTGAACAGTCTTCCCCCTCTATCCCCAGAATATTTGCCCATGTTTATAACCTCTAGTTAAATTTGCATACTGGAAAGGACTCTTATAGGACATGCCCCATCATAGTTACAACTCATGAATAAGTTATGTTTGAAAGTTCTCTTGTGAGTTTATTAGAATATATTTTCTGATAGAAGTATAACAATAGACTAGCCTGCAACTTATTACCTAACCTACATAGGCAAACACTATAAAACCTGCAGAGTTTTGGACACAGCACAGAAGAATGAAGTTTCCTCCCCTATTCTTGGGAAAAAAGAAAAGTTGGCTAAAGCATGTTTTTATTCAACTCCTCCTCACCTTGTTCCTCTTCTTTCTATGGGTGCCTGTCCCCTTCAGGCCATGTCAAACATCCCACCCCAGTGTATCTTTGTGCCCTTTTCCCAGTCATTACTATCATCAATGATGTTCTTGCTCTTTTTAAAAGAAAAATTGAAGTATAGGTGACAAATACTGTTCTTATCTCGATGTTAAAGCGGATTTACATTTTAAAAAGTATTTTCACAGATACTCATAATAATAGTTAATGTTTCTTGAATATTTACTAGATAACCAGAACCATATTCTCTGAACTTCATTTTGCTTATTTATAAAATAAAGATAATAATACTTACTTCATGAAGTTATCGTAAGGATGAAATGAGATAATGCCTGTAAAATGCCTTGCACCTTGCCTGACATTAGTACGGTTACTCAATGTTAGCTATTAATTCCTAATTATTGTGTTATTACTCAGTGACAGGGTGAAAAAGTATGAGCCGGTCTTTATCACTCAGCTCTGTTCCCTTCTCCCCCAGCAACCTCCCACCCCCTCAGACCTATAAAGGAAATAACAGTCAGAAGTTTTGGAATGTTGACCATGGTTCTCAATGCTAATGTGCCTGAAGTGTTTGTTAAAAATGTAAAAATCTCCATTCAGTCAATCTGAGGTAAACTCTGCTGCCACATTGAACAACACCAGGGGGCACCATTCACATTATACTGCATATAAATGGTGCTTCCTGGAGTTTTGCAAATTTGTGGTTCTGAAGTTGAAGCCCAGGAAATTGTATTTTTAACAAATACCAGGTGATAACAGGCAATCCTCAGCGTCTTTGAGACTGTTCTAGAGTGACTGTTAAAAGTGTGAAGACCTGAGAAAGATCATGTCCCACAGGCTAGTTCAGTATCTAAAAATGGCTGTAAAAGAATATCAACAAAATAAATTGAAGGTCAACAAAATAACATTTCTAAAGCCATCTCCTACAACCTGATCACAGCTTTGTTATTCAGAACTCTTCTCAGTAGCCGAATTCAGTGGAATGAGACTTTACCCGTAATTTCCTTCCAAAGGTTTCACAAAGCTCTTCAGACATGATCTCATTAATCCTCAGGACAGACCTGTGAGACTGGCGGCAGACATTGGAGTTTTCATTACAGGTAGCTTGAGACATGAGCAGAGTTCCTGGCCTCAGAAGCAGCAGCGCCTGGGCCTTCTGCAATCTCCCCAGTCTTCATCTATAAAACACGGAGCTTCTACTTTTTGCTGGGGAGATCTTCACCAGTTCCCATAGGAGAAAAAGGTTGTTAAGAAGGCAAATTTCATTAATTTGTCCATTCCATTCATCCACAAATATTTATTAGCTATTACTTACTAGGCCTAATACTTTTTGGAAGTAGGTGGGCGTTGAATTATAAATGCACAAGTAAGCAACTATATTCTGAGGAAGTCACTGCAGGACCACAAAGAGGAAAGGAAACACATACTAACTCACTAATTACTAAATGCAAAGCATGTGCCAGCCTCTTTACTTAGATTCTTTTATTCCTTGCAATAATTTAGAGTGGCAATAACAGATCATAATTTTTACAGTTTTTAAAAAATTTTTACTTTTTTTACAATTTTCAACATCTCTGGTAGTTAGAACATATTATGAGACTTTGCACTGAGATTTGTCTAGTTCCAAAATCTTTGCTTTCTCCGTAGTCCCTACTCTTGAGGAGTATACAGTCCAATAGCAAAGACAAGAACACAGATGACTTTTGCATAATAACAATCGTGATAACAGTTAACATCTATTGAGTGCTTTGCTGACTTAGTATGTTCCAGGCATTGAACCAAGCACTTTCTATAGATTTTTTCATGTAATCCTCACATCAACTCCATGAGGTACATACTAATAATTAGCCCCAATTATAGATGAAAAAAATCAAAGGCTTAGAGGGGCTAAGTAACTTGCCTGAGGAGAGAAAACTTGAAGGACACCACTGCTCTCATAAGAGCGTTGGTTTGTTCACGAGGTACCAAGAAGTAAATACAAGACCAAAGGCGAGAAGCATCAGAGAGACAGATTTTGGTTCAAAACGATCTTACTGACAGGGCAATCGCATGTTGCCTCAGGAGGGAATGAATTCCCCTTCTAAAGAGTTTCAACAGCTAATTGCCACTTCAAAGACACATTATAAAATGGATATTAATATGTCAGGAATGTTCTCCTGTTCTCTGCCCCACCACACCCTGCTCCCACTTCAACTTCCTCACATTCTTCAGATTTCAACCTGAATATCACTTCCCCAGAGACATCTTTCCAGATCCTGCACACCAAGAGCCTCCATGATACATCACCGTAGCATTTTGTACTTCTCCTTCATAGCACTTATAACTGTAATTAAATACTAGTTAAGTAATTAATATGGAATGTAAATTCTTATTGGCAGAGATTATGTAAGTCTTGTTCCTAGATGTCTACCTAACCAGGATCTGGCACATGTTAGATGCTTAATAAATATTTGTCGACTAGTTAAATGAATGACTCTTAATGCGTCATTGGAAAACATGTGGATTCTGAGAACTGACCAGCTGAAGATGACATGAGCTCCCCCTGCTAAACTGTTGTGAACATTTCAGAGCTACTCATGTTCTTGGGGACTTTCATACACCTGGTCAAACATCCCCCTCACTGGACTCTCATTCACACTTTATATTTTCCCTTTTTTGCAGTTCAGTTTCAAAACCTCATCCACATTGGTCCATCATTATGTTGGAAACTGCATGGAAAGGCCCAGCATTCATTTCCAATACCCTTGGCTTCTCTGTACCAATTCATTTCATTTCATCCATGGGCTTTGGCCTGCCTATCTCCCTGTCCATCTGTTTGGATAGCAATGTGCCTGCTTGTGGGTGGTTAGATTCTTGGCATGGGATAGACTCTCCAAACAATGCAAGAGGTTTACATGGGCAAGCTGCACTGCATAGTCAGAGACATCTGTCTCAGGGGAGGAGTCTGCTCTCTGAAAGTCAGGGTGACACAGCCCCCTTTACACTTGATTGTACCTGCAGAAATGTGGATGCCCAAACTGAAAGGAAATCAAGATCTCAAAAGGAAAACAAAAAACAGTCACAAAGCATTCATTTGGCAATACAACTGACAGCCCATTCGGGGCTGGGCAGTGGTGGCTAAATTCTAGGGATACAGAACCTGTAAAACCAAGGAAAAGCAGTGTGCTAAGGGCAACACATACAGGAAATCAGAGGAGCACAGAGTAGGGATAAGAATAATCAACAGACCTGAAGAGATCCTGAGATTCACTATATATTCCCAGAAAACAGTGCCAGGATTATTCCATACATCATCATATTAGGCAACAGAAGAGAAAAATGAACAGCAACAGGGTGAGAACAGCTAAACCCAGGACCCAAGATGCAGGCTTGCCAATCAGTGGCAGCACTTAGTGAGGGCTTTGCCAAGGAGATGCAACCTCTTCCATTAAAGATAAAAGTAAACATTTTCACTCCAGTTATTTAACATAAAAGAATTGTGGCAATATGGAACATGAGGTAAGGTGAAGTGAGCTCTAAGCAGGTATGCCTCCTTCCAAGAACAGTGTCAATACCTACATACATTCCCAGATGAGTGTACACACACTCACAGACACACACACACACACAGACACACACACACACACCATAGCACACCACACCATACCACATAGCATAGCAACATTATCTGCTATGGGGCAATGTTTCATAGAAGTCTGAGAAGTGAATGAGCCAATTATTATGGCATGTATAATTTTGGCAAAAATATTTGTTATTTCAAAGGTTTTTTTGAATGAGCCAGAGAACTTTGGAATATGAATCCTCTGCGTGAAAGCACACTGTTCTTTTAAAATCACTAGCACAGCAGGGCCCAATGAATTCCAAAACTGATTTAATCTTCCTACATGGGAGAAATGGATGTGATAAGAAGGTAAAGGAAAATGGGAATGAAGAAAGTAATAAGTAAAAATCATAAAGGAGAGGGAAAAGAAGGAATTTTATAATGAAGAGTAGAAAAACAGAAGCTGGAATCAAGAGAAAGTAAAGTCCTTACACTCTTGATGCTTTTATTTTCCAAAGGGAAACAGTCAACACTTAAAATAAACAAGTAAGTTAATAAATAAATTGTATAATTTTCAGAGAGTGATAAAATAGGGGCATGGGGAGGCAATTCCAGACAGACCCAGGGAATCCCTATCTGTAAAGGTGACGTTTGCACTGAGACTTGAATGATGAAGAGAAAGCCATGCAAATATCTAAGGAAAGAGTGAAACAGACAAAAAGAAGTGAAAGTGTAAAGGCCCTGAGGCAGGAAAAATTCTCATCTGTTCAGAGACCAGCAAGGCCAGTGTGGCTGAAGTAATGAACTAGGGAGCGTGTGGCAAAAGACAAGGTTGAAGAGAAGTAGGCAGGAGCCAGACTGCACAGAGTTTGGCAAGCAATGGTGAGAAAATGGGGTTTATTACAAGAAAACTGGGAAGCCATTGGAGAACTTGAAGTAAGGGAGTAATGTGATATGTATTTCTGAAAGATCATGCTATCATGTGAAAAATATTAGGTATTGAAATTTTACCTGGTGATTTTGAAATAGAAATTGATCATAACCAATTACCTATTCTGAGATTTAGTCATTTTTCAACAGTTCTTTCTTACAGGAAGAGAGTTTTCTCTTTAATACCATATATTCAATGCTGGGAATGAATGCCTATAGATGAATTGATTTTTAGAACTAACAAGAATGCTAATAGGATGTATTTGATCCTCTCAACAACCCTGTGAAGTAGGTAGCATTATTATCAACTCTACTTTCCAGATTAAAAAAAAAAAACAGGAAGACCGGAGGTAGAGAGCAGCAAAGCTAGCTTTGAATCCTGGCAGTCTGACTTCAGAGGTCGCCTGCTCAGCCCCTTTGCAGAGGGAGAAAGGTTTTGTGGGGTATGAAGCTTATACAATTCTATTGAGATTCCATTGAGAAAAAAAATACAACAGTACAAATAGAAAATTATGAACAGGACCTGGGACAGGGACCATGCAAGACTTACACTTCATTAGCTTCACAATAAATCTGCCTTTAGCTTCAAGGTAAACCCATCTCTTCTACTATGCAATACCTTAAGCATGAGGTCTGTTATTAAAATGATGACTGTCTCAATCCAAATACCGAGAAGGTAGTTAAGTGAAGGGAGCAAGAAAATAAGCATTATCATTTTCAACTCTGAAACAACAGATGAGGTTTTCTGGCTCCCTTTCAAGTCAGTGAGCTCATAAAGTACCTGCTATGGGCTGAGCATTGTGCTACCTGCAGGATATATGAAATGAGCTTTAAGTTATAGACAGATGATTACAATGATGGATAAGTAGAGATAAATAGATGGCAGATAGATGATGATAGATAGATACATCATAGATAGATATAGAGATAGATAGAGATGGATAGATAGATGATAGATATAGATAGATAGATAGATAGATAGATAGATAGATAGATAGATAGATAGATAGAGATAGAGATGGATAGATAGATAGATATAGATAGATGATAGATATAGATAGATAGATGATAGATATAGATAGATAGATAATTGATAGATAAAGATATAGATAGATTGATAGATAGATAGATAGATAGATAGATAGATAGATAGATAGATAGATGATAGATTATATAAATCTGCTCTCAAGAACTCAGTTTATGTATCCAGCATTGGAAACAAACACAAGAGGAGACCAGTGAGAGTAGTACTCACCTTGGGGAATTTAATGCTTACTATGTTATTGGCATTGCTGTAGGTGGATTACAACTGATGGAGAAGGGACCAATACTACCGTCATCCCTGTTTTAGATGGAGAAACTGACCATTTGCATTAGTTATGAATTCAGATGTGCTAATTCTTGAGCCATACTTTTAACCACTCTAGTACTCTTCTTCCCCAAATTTTTTGGAAATACTAAGATAGAAAATAAGAACCATTTGAGATCTGAAGCTTCTAAACTACTCCCAACCACCATCTTCTCCATCAAGTCTTCCGTGCCCACCAAGTCCTCCTCCACATGTATAGCTTCCATATTCACCTCTCCAATAGCGGGGTTAAGGGTCACTGTTGCCTCCTTTCTTAGACCATGAGTTTCTTGAAAGCATGTGTCTCCAGCACCCAGTAGGTGTCAGACAAATATTTGAGAAATCAATGAATAAATAAGCAATACATGTCCAAGTATGGTCAAGTGGTCTGTTGATTCTGTAGTAAACAATTTATTTGCTGTAGGTTCTACACAGGACTTCCAAGTGAAAGCAAGATTCTGAAAAGTGGAGAGAGAAAAAAGCAAGACATTGCAGGTGAGGGCAATGGCCTGGGCAGAGAGCAGCTGGGGGAAGAATCGCTGCATGAAAAGTGAGCTGGTCTCCATTTGCATCTGTAATGAATTATCTCAAATTTAGTGCCTTAAAACAACACAGATTTATTCTCTTAGAGTTCTGGAGGTCAGAAGCCCATAAAATCAAGTTGTCAGCCGAGCTGGGCTCCTTCTGCAGGCTTCAAGGGAAAATCTGTTCTCTTGTCTTTTTCAGCTTCTGAGGCCCCTGAATTCTTTGGTTCCTGGCCTCTTCCCCACATCACTCCACCTTCTTGCTCTGTTGTCACACCTCCTGATCCTGACTCTGACCCTCCTGCCTCTCTCTTTTAAGGACCCTTGTAATTATGCCATTGAGCCCATGTGGATAATCCAGGATTATCTCCTCATCTCAAGATCCTTTCTTTAATCACATCCACACAGTCCCTTTCCCAATGAAGGTAATATATTCATAAGTTCCCCAGTTTCTGGGATTAGGACAGTCATCTCCGGAAGGCTGTTATTCAGCCTACCACAAAAGGTAACCCTAAAAAGGCAGCCCAGACTCTGTGAAGGTTCTGTCCCTGTCAGAGGCTGAATGGATAAAGAGTGGCCAGGCTTCTTTCCAGGCTAAGGGATCTGGTCTTGTGATAGGAAGAGTCACTGTAGAGTTTGAAAGAGTCAAATCATTAATAAAATGATGTTTTTAAAAGGTTTACATGGCAACTGTGCTATTTACTTCCATTGAAGCCATCTTTTTTTCAACATAATAACAACTGATTGCATGTAGGGTTTCATTGTTATATATACATTCACACAAAAGCCTATCTGGTAGGTATTATTATCTTCATCTTAAAGATGAGGAAACTGAGGTTAGAGAGGTTAAGTGAGCTTCCCGTGGAAATTATATATATATAACTAACATATGGCATAACAGAGACAAATAATTTGAGGAGGCTGTGTAAATACAAATGGCTTTGGAAGCTGACCTGAATCCAAATATTAGGTCTGCCCTTTACTAGCTATGTGACTTTGACAAGTTATCTCACTTCTCTAAATTCCATTTCCCTTTTCTCTAAAATGAGGCTAATAATAGTTCCTACATCATAGGTTTTGTGAGGATTAAGTAATGCTAGTAAAGAAAGTACTTAGCACAGAGCAATCAATAAACAGTAGCTATTATTACTACAAATCCCACCCCTTTTCCGTAAAATCAAACTCAAATGAGACCATCTGATTTTAAGTCAGCCTACATTTTAACACAGGAAGATTCAAAGTATGACTTTAAAAGAAACTATGAAAGATAGGTTTCATAATATCTCCCGGCACATGAACTTTCCAGATCTTCCCAGTTAAAAAAAAAAAAGTCAGTGTCTTCATAACATGTATTAGACAATGCCCTAAAAGTATGTTAATCATTTCAATTTCAACTCTCGATTATTCTCAGTTTAATTTCCTTACTAAGGTCTGATTTTCCACAGATGGGTTATTTGTGCAAAGAGTAAATAAAATAGATGTCGCTTTGCAGTCAATCAGCAAGGACTGGTTTGTATAACTTCAGCGGACAAGCAAGCATTTGCCAAGTGGT